>NW_011476131.1:8057-8187 GCF_000754665.1 Bison bison bison | reverse complement strand
CGAGTTGCCAGTCCAGGTTTGATACACAATACTGGATGCTTGGGGCTGGTGCACTGGGACGACCCAGAGGGATGGTATGGGGAGGGAGGAGGGAGGAGGGTTCAGGATGGGGAACACATGTATACCTGTC
>NW_011476131.1:3713-6375 GCF_000754665.1 Bison bison bison | reverse complement strand
TATCCCCATATGGAGACATCTCCAGAATATATCATTAAGAAAAAAAAAGCAAAGTGAAGAAAATAATGTATAGTTTACTAGCATTTCTCTAACAAGGAGGAATATGACCTACACACATAAAATGTAGTATATGTGTTTTTCATTCATCTGTAAAAGCAATAGCAGAATAATCTGAAAACTAAACAAACAACAAGTTACTTATATGGGGATGCGAAAAAGAGGAAGGCAGAGACAGGGATAGATGCTGGGAACTAGACTTGTTGGGATATACTTACATTTCATAGATTTGATCTTGAAAAGAAAAAGTGAAAGTTGCTCAGTCATATCTGACTCTTTGCGACCCCATGGACTTTGTCCATGGAATTCTCCAGGCCAGAATACTGAAGTGGGTAGCTTTTCCCTTCTCCAGGGGATCTTCCCAACCCAGAGATAGAACCCAGGTCTCCCACATTGCGGGCAGATTCTTTACCAGCTGAGCCGATCGTAAACCATATAAATAGTTTATACAACTATACAGCAAAAGTTGGATTTCAGAATACTAGTAAAAATCAAAAGAAGCAAACGAGCCTAATTGTATTTTGTGTTGTGAATGAATCACACAAAAGACTGTTCCAAGAGACTTGACAATGTAGTCATTTCTTTGTCCATCCCCAGTGGGATATATTTAACTTCCTCCACTACTCTCCCTCCAGAAAAACCTGCAAAAAATTATTTTCAGGAATCCTATTCTTGGTTGTGTGTGTTTGTATAGTTTTGAACGTCATTGAAAAAGCATAAAAACAACGAGCCCAGTAGCAAAAAGCACGCTTAATGCCAGATTTCATTCTTCAAATACCATTTACCACCAAAAAATTAGTTGATTTAAAATCAACTCTACTGCAATATAAAATCAAAACTAAAATTTAAAAATGAGAGATTAGGACTAGGTGGCCTCTATTTGCATTACAGCTCTAAAGACCTGCCTTGGGAACACATTTCTTCTTAAGAGAAATGTCTGGGTTATCAAGTGTACTCAATGTCTATCCCAACAACAACTGGATGGAAGGTGTAGTATTCAGCAAAAGATTGTCATGTTAAAATGAGATGCATGGATATTATGCTAACAAATGCCCTTACTCTCCTCCCTACCCTCTACCACTCCCGCTTTGGCAGCATTCTCTTGGTGGAGTTGCTTGCACAGCACGTGGTCCCTTCTCAGGCCAGAATCCGTGCCCTCTCCAACTCCAGGTATCCTATGGCCCCTACAGCTCTGTCGCTCTGGAGCCTCTTCTCAGCCAGGCTCACCTGCTTTAAGGACTTGATGAGCTGTCAAGTTTCCTTCAGAGCAGCTGTTTGAGCACCTGCTTTTGCTTAAACTGCTGCACCTCTGAGACCTCAGAGCCAGGAAGCAAATTGGGTGGGGCTAGTGAAGACCCTTTTTTTTTTTTTAAAGAGACAGAAATATTGCCCGTACGTGGTGCTTAGGTTTGCCAAGTTGGAAGCTTTTTCTCCATGTGCCTCCAGTCACATCAAAATTTCCAAAATTATACTTGTTGTTTGGGGTTGTAGTAAATGACCTAAATATTGCCCAGAAAGCCAGACACAGTGTCTGATCATCTCTTCTGGGAGGTGTGAGAGGACACAGGGTGCTTCAGGGAAGAAGCTTGCTGTTTCCTGGGGATACTCCCTGTTCCGTTGGGTGGAAAGTAGAACTTGTAAGTGACGAACCTGACCATTTAGCTGAAGAGATTTCCAAGCCAAGTGTGGAAGGTGCAGCCTGGTTCCTCCTTCTGCTTATAGTGAAATGCAAGAGGAAAGAGATTGCAGTGATGCGTCTAGAAGCTGAGGATTGCCAGCAGCCCCAGAAGCCCTGAAGAGGCCAGGAAGGATCTAAGAGCCTTCAGAGATCATGGTTCTGCCGCCATATTGAGTTTGAACTAGAACTGTGAGGCAATAAATGTCTTGCTTTCAAGCTCCATAGTTTGTAGTGATCTGTTGGAGCAGCTCTAGGGATCTAATCTATCACCTTTCTCTTTGCTCTGCCTGTGTTTTGTTCCTCATACTGACCCACACATTCCCCTCCCACTTTACAGGGTCCGACGGTGCACAGTTACTAGATTGTGTCCGTCTTCATTCCCTACCTACACCTCTGGCCAGGATGGGCCATGGAAGTCTCAGTGATAAGAGAGTTGTGGCTTTCTCAGGAGAGTTTAGCTTCCAAATTCTCAGGAGAAGCTGTCTTGTTCAACAGTTTAAGCAAGAAATCGACTGAAAAAAGTGTATAACCTAAAAGCTGAGAATTAATTTTATTTGAGAATATGGCCCAGGAGGCAGCCTCTTGGGTACTGTGAGAGTCCACTCCCAAGAGACAAGGGAAGAGTCACAATGTATAGGATTTTGCAACAAACACCAGGTGGTCGGAAAGATCAAAAGACTATGGTAAATTACAGAAAATGAGGTATCTTCAGTTAGTGAAATTAGTAGTTTTCTATGTAGGAAAGTTGCAAGAACTGGGCTCTTTGAAATGATTCCTTTGATGTACACTTGAGAATCTCATGAACAGTGTGAAAAGGCAAAATGATAGGATACTGAAAGAGGAACTCCCCAGGTCAGTAGGTGCCCAATATGCTACTGGAGATCAGTGGAGAAATAACTCCAGAAAGCATGAAGGGATGGAGCCAAA
>NW_011476131.1:0-1770 GCF_000754665.1 Bison bison bison | reverse complement strand
TGCCAACATCTGCTGGATCATGGAAAAAGCAAGAGAGTTCCAGAAAAACAACTATTTCTGCTTTATTGAATATGCCAAAGCCTTTGACTGTGTGGATCACAATAAACTGGAAAATTCTAAAAGAAATGGGAATACCAGACCACCTGACCTGCCTCTTGAGAAATCTGTATGCAGGTCAGGAAGCAACAGTTAGAACTAGGCATGGAACAACAGACTGGTTCCAAATAGGAAAAGGAGTATGTCAAGGCTGTATATTGTCACTCTGTTTATTTAACTTCTATGCAGAGTTCATCATGAGAAACGCTGGGCTGGATGAAGCCCAAGCTGGAATCAAGTTTGCTGGGAAAATATCAATAACCTCAGATGTGCAGATGAAACCACCCTTATGGCAGAAAGTAAAGAAGAACTAAAGAGCCTCTTGATGAAATTGAAAGATGAGAATGAAAAAGTTGGCTTAAAACTCACCATTCAGAAAACTAAGATCATGGCATCCGGTCTCATCACTGCATGGCAAATAGATGAGGAAACAGTGGCAGAATTTATTTTTTTGGGTTCCAAAATATTTGCTATTGTGACTGCAGCCATGAAATTAAAAGATGCTTACTCCTTGGAAGCAAAGTTTTGACCAACCTAGATAGCATATTAAAAAGCAAAGACATTTCTTTGCCAACAAATGTCCGAATAATCAAGGCTATGATTTTTCCAATAGTCATGTATGGATGTGAGAGTTGGACTATAAGGAGAGCTGAGCACTGAAGAATCATGCTTTTGAACTGTGGTGTTGGAGAAGACTCTTGAGAGTCCCTTGGACTGCAAGGAGATCCAAGAAATCCATCCCAAAGGAGATCATTCCTGAGTATTCATTGGAAGGACTGATGTTGAAGCGGAAACTCCAATACTTCAGACACCTGATGCAAAGAACTGACTCATTTGACAAGACCCTGATGCTGGGAAAGATTAAAGGCAGTAGGAGAAGTTGAGATGAAATGGTTGATGCCATCACTGACTCAATGGACTTGAGTTTGGGTAAACTCTGGTAGTTGGTGATGCACAGGGAGGCCTGGTGTGGTGCAGTCTGTGGGGTTGCAAAGAGTTGGACATGACTGAGCTACTGAACTGAACTGAGATGATGGAATGGTTATGGCTTCCCTGGTGGCTCAGATGGTAAAGTATCTGCCTGCAATGCGGGAAACCTAGGTTTGAGCTCTTGGTCTGGATGTTCCCCTGGAGAAGAGAATGACAACCCACTCCATTATTCTTGCCTAGAGAATCTCATGGACAGAGGAGGCTGGCAGGCTACAGTCCATGGGATCAACTGAGTGACCAACACTTATGGAATGGTATCAACTCTAATAATTTGGCTTCAGCCAATGAGAATGAACCCACAGAATCTCCACTGGTAGGAATCATGAACCTTGGCTTGCTTACCAACACTACTTCTCATACATTGTTTTGTTATAGTTATAAACCACCAGTAGAGGTACAGAGAACAGAGTTCCTAAAAGGGCAACCACCATGCATAGACAATTTCTTGGGCTCTTGGATTTATGGGCCTGGGATGAGGAACCACTGTTAGTCCAGGCCTGCCGGGAGCCGGCATATTGCGTATTGAGTGCATATTGCATATTGAGTACAGCACTTTTTTCAGGATCTGGAATAGCTCAACTGGAATTCTATCACTGCCGGTAGCCAGCGTGAGGAGCTCCGCCCATGACAAAGGTCATGAGGAAGGAGGCTCGGCATACGCAAAGGCGGGATCGAGCCTCAGGC
>NW_011476130.1:11065-15149 GCF_000754665.1 Bison bison bison | reverse complement strand
AAGTCTCAACTCCACAGCTCTTCTCAGCTCTACTCTGTGATGCTGGGGCTCCAGTTCCTTCCAGTATATTTCTCCTTTGCCTGCAGATTGTTTTTCTTTCAGAGTTCTCCCAAACCAATTCCAAGAGGTGGACGAGAAGGCTGGAGTATGACTGATGACAGCCGCCATCAATTAGGAAAAGGAAAACTAATGGTTGCTGCTAGATGCCATGTGTCACCAGTCAGATTGGCAAAATTGAAAAGGATGATAAGATCCTGTTTTGGTCAATGAGTGAGGACATATAAGAGCTTATATGGTCTTGAATGTGGATTCATGTAGCCATTGTTGTCATGGACAGTTGGCAGTGTGCATGTGCAAGGTTTATGTATTTTGACCAATAAAATTGACTTCATGGCCCCGTGTTCAGACAAAGACTCTCGCTTGCGTATAAGACATCTGCATACACTTGTAGCAGTCTCTTCTCAAAGGCACTGATTTTTGAGAAGGACTGACTCTAGGAGGTGACACTGCCGGTACTTAGGGACTGAAGTCTTCACGGAAAACAACTGGGATCAAACCCAGGACAGCCCAGGGCTGGAGAGCAGAGCCTCACCCTGCATGGCCCTGGCTCTTTTCTTCCTGCCTCTGCTTTGCTGCTGAAAGACTGAAACCCAACAGCGAGTTGAGAAGGTAATTTTAGAAATATGTTAAAAAGTAGCACAGGACTACTCATACTAAAGAACAGGAAACATTATTAATGAGTAATGTGTGTGATATTCTGCAGTCCTATGAGATCTCTATGATTTCCCTATTATTCATTTTTATAGTAGATGAAAGCATTTTCTACTAATCCTTCTTTCTCAAAGAATTTCTGTGACTTCCTAAGAATACTTCTAGAAGTCTGAAACACAGAAACTGGAATTGTCTTCAGCCTTGAGCACAGGAGAGTTCACACACTGAATATACTATGAAACTAGCACCCAAGTTAAATATTTTTACCAAAGACCCAGCATCTTTCCAGTGCTGCCTTTCAGTCCCTGCCTCAGGCCAGCTGTCCTGCCTGCTCCCTGTGGGCAGCTACTCTGGGACTCTCCCTGTCCTGATTATTTGACCAAGCACACTTTTATGCTTCTTTTAATATGGACTTATTGATCCAAACAGTAGTTCTATGAAAAGCTACTCTTATTTTCCCGATATTTGAGAAGAAGATCAAGATAGAATGCGTCCTTGCATGCATGCTAAGTTGGTTCAGTCATGTCCAACTCCTGTGACCCATGGACTGTAGCCCACCAGGCTCCTCTGTCCATGGGATTTTCAAGAAAGAACACTGGAGTGGGTTGCCATTTCCTTCTCCTTAGTGTTTGTGATATTTTGCAGGGTCACACTGCTGTTAAATAGCAGAGCTGCAATTCAAAGGTTTTGAAGCTTCTAGAACTCTCCTTTCACTTGTGCTCTCTTCCAGTGATTTCCACTCAGAGAACTTTGAAGCCAGAAACCATCACAGAACAGAGCTCCTGTGTTGGAGGCAGTGAAGATATAGTGTAAGGGAGTGGATTGTTCAGTAAAGCAGGACTGAGGAGAAGGTGGGAGGAAGAGTAAGGTCAGGATCAGCCACTCAGCACCACATGTTTGCAGCTTCCCTGGAGGAGGGGAGTCCTCCCCCCACATACTGACACCAACCATTCTTTGCTGATTGGGTATAAACTACTTATACTTGTGAATTGAGGGCTAATCATTTACCACCATTTCAGAGACTCCTTTCTACCTGTTTTTTTTGGGTGGAAGGGGGCTGCACTCCACAGCTTGCAGGATCTTAGTTCCCTGACCAGGTATCCATGGCACCTGAGCTTCTCACACTGGAAGCATGGAGTCCTATCCACTGGACTGCCAGGGAATTCCAGGAATTCTACCTTTTGACAATCATTTCCTGAAAAGTGATACAACTATTCTGTAGTATAAATGGACAAATGCTATTCCACGATAGGTTTATGTAGACAAAATAAATATTTAGTTCTTCATAATGAAAAAACAAAGTTACTTTCATAAAAATTTAATAAATAAAACAAATTAGAAGATTAAGGAAATGAACATATTTTCTAAATTTTATTACAATGCAGAAAAACATTTTTACATGAAAATATAAATATGATGAGATAAAAGAAAATAAATACATAAATAAACATAAATAACATCAGGGGAGTTATCCTCTTGCAGTTGAATACTTTTTCTATCTACTTTCTTATTGCTACTGAGAAAGTACTGTTGATTGAATCCAGGAAACACTGTGGCTAAAGCAGAAATCAGAGTCTTCTGAAATGACCTCAGGTGAGTGTGCAAGGGTGATGTGGCATCTTAGTCAGTGAGAGTCATGTCAAGGTGAGTTCAAGTCTGAGTCCATCATTCTTAATCTTTCTTGCAAGCTGATTGATGAAGAGAACGATCTCATGATTTCCACTATGACGATTTCCCAGGCGCAGTCGCTGTATTCCTTCTCTTTCAGGTAGACATGGATGCCCTGGAAGTACCTCTTCACGGCCAGTGTGGGGCCCGTCCTTCCCAGGGCAGAGTCTTCCTCTCCTGTCACCGGGCCCAAGCAGGCGTCCAGGTCGTCCAGCTGCTGATGGAGTCCAGTGAGGAGCTGCTCCAGGAGGGTGGTGTCCCAGGCAGCAGAGGAGCGCTCTGTGTGGAAGAGGTTGAAGGTCTGCTGGAGCATCTCATGGAGCACAGAGAAGGCCTGGGCCTCCTGGAGCTGGCCGCCCTCCACCATCTCCTGGGGGAAAGCAAAGTCTCTTCTGTCCTGCAGACAGAAGCGAGGGGAGAGTCTCCTCATTTGGCCCAGGAGCCTGAGGTTCTGCCTGCCAACCAGCACGTGGTTCGGAGACAAGTCACAGCCCAGGGATCCTCCCGGGCCATAGCTGACCAGCACCAGGGCCATCATTAGAGAGAGCACAACGGCCATGGGGAAGATTAGGCTGCTGCTGGTCTGGCTGAGACGGCGTCTGGTGGAACCTTGAGGTAGGTTCTCTGATGCCACTCTTTCTAAGCAAGGCCATTAAATAAGGAACATGGTAATTTTCATTTTCTAATTGTTTTAATACACTTTCACTTCCTTTTTTGATTTTCATTTGTGTATTCGCAATATGATCAAAGAAAATGTCATCAGTTTAAAGTATTAAATTTACGTATTTCCCAATAACTTCAAATGTACCCATCCAATTGGATATTTGTCACTCAAATTAGAACATTTTTATTATTCAAGACTTTTACTTAAACTTTTCAACACTTTTCTGCTCAGAGTTTCTGAGCTGGAGGAAGGAGATTCAGTGATGGTGTTGTCTCTCACTGGAAGCTTATGTCACAGAATCTAGAGAGTTTCAGTCATTCATTCAGACCATTGATTCCACTGGATATGTCTGTTCCTCTATCTCTTTCTTCCTCTGAGAATGAAGGATGGTGAGAACCAGGCTACTGGTTCAGGGAGAAATAGCCTTCTTTCCTTTACTTGAGTATAATTTTTCACTTAGTTTCTACATTCTTTTAGTGACTTGTTGACCAAGATTGGTCTTGCTGCTCCTGCTCTAGTTCTAATTCACCTTGAAATAAGAACAATAAAGTGAAGGGAAGAAAGGCAGAGGGGCTGTATCTCTATCATATGTAAGACTTTAGTTTTTTTTGTTGTTGTTGTTTCCCTTTGCCACTTTCCTAGAAAGTAAAACTCCACAGTTGTTTTGTGGGCAAAAAGAAAACTAATCTAAGTCTGAACGTCTGAATATGAATGAAGGGAAGTTGTTTTCCCCAACACAATGATGTCTTCTGAGTTAGCAAACTTTCAGTGCAGCACAGCTGGGGATGAGCTGTGGTAGAGGGGAAGCATGAGGCCAGTATGAACAACAGAAAGGCTGGGCCATGGCTGCTCTGACAGAAGCTCACGAAGGTCGAGTCCTGAGTCAAGTGACTGTCCTTTGCTTTGCAAGATCAGCTACCTCATTTTTCTTTCAATTAATGCATGAGGATTCGTTTCAGGAGAGAAGGAAGAAGTCAAACCCATCACCTAACAAGAGATGGACAACTAGAATGCCAATTGCTAAAATACTAACCTTTGCTG
>NW_011476130.1:3654-10225 GCF_000754665.1 Bison bison bison | reverse complement strand
TATGACCAACCTAGATCACATATTAAAAAGCAGAGACATTACTTTGCCAACAAAGGTCCATCTAGTCAAGGCTATGGTTTTTCCAGTGGTCATGTATGGATGTGAGAGTTGGACTGTGAAGAAGGCTGAGCACTGAAGTATTGATGCTTTTGAACTGTGGTGTTGGAGAAGACTCTTGAGAGTCCCTTGGACTGCAAGGAGATCCAACCAGTCCATCCTAAAGAAGATCAGCCCTGGGTGTTCTTTGGAAGGACTGATGCTAAAGCTGAAACTCCAGTACTTTGGCCACCTCATGAGAAGAGTTGACTCATTGGAAAAGACTCTGATGCTGGAAGGGATTAGGGGCAGGAGGAGAAGGGGATGACAGAGGATGAGATGGCTGGATGGCATCACCGACTCGATGGACATGAGTTTGGTTGAACTCCAGGAGTTGGTGATGGACAGGGAGGCCTGGCGTGCTGCGATTCATGGAGTCACAATGAGTCGAACACAACTTAGTGACTGAACTGAACTGAATGGACTAGTCATTTTCAAGCTCTTTATAATTTTAACTGAATCCTCTCATTAACTCTTAGGGTCCCACTTACTTATACTCCTGGAGAAAAATATAAATCTAGACAAATGAACTATTCAAATCATAGCAAAGATTCAAGAGCAAACCTTGGGGGCTTTGATTTGTCTGATTGATCCAATTTAAAAAAAAAAGGAAGGCTGCAAATGAACATGACATTAAGGAACCAATGAAATAAGTGATAGGAGGAGAATGAGTTGACAAAGACCCCTTAATCCATTTCAGATGCCAAAGGGTCACTATCTATTGTTTTGTAGGGCCACAGTGTGTGGTCTGCAGTCCGCAAAATTGCAATCTAATTATAAATAGTCAAAATCACTATTAAGTAGTTGGAAGGGAGTAGATTGTTCTGCCAGCTAAAAGAAAAGCAGGAGTTTGCTCATTATCTAGTGGTTAGGATCCAGCACTTTCACTGCTGTGACCTGATTTCAATCCCTGGTTGGGAAGTCTGATCACACAAACCTCCCGGAAGTCTAAGCTTTTATGAGTGGTTTCCTCAATGAAATATAGTAAAATGATTTTATTAACCCTATGAGAGGTAAGCCCTACTTTCTATGTATTTAAACCTCTTGACCTTTCTTGTGAGCTTAAAAACAAAAAAAAAAGCATCTAACAGTTTCTTGCCACATGAGTTCTGACATTTCTCCTTCGGGATGACAATGAAAATATCTTTCTGCATCAGGTTCTGCAGAATGAAGTCTCTACCCACTGCAGTCCCTGACCTCCAACATGCCCTGATAGGAGTTCAGGGTTGAGATCAGGAACGAGGCACTCTGTGCTCTGGGAAAACTGACACAACAGGCCTTCTGATAGTTAAATAATTTCCAGAGAAAATTGATGAACCCAATTTTACAACTTCTCATGGGTAGAAAAGCTCTAAAATCTTTCAGAGAGACATCTGTTCCTCCTGATTCTCAGCCACTTTCTCCCAAGATGTGAGCTTATCTGCACGTCACCTCTTCTCCACAATCGCATGCATACTGACCTCCTCTATGTTCGTGGAGCAGTTCCTCAGAGCTGAGGGGAGGCTGTCCTCTGGCCTGTAGTCCTCAGCAAGTCCTCCCAATAAAAAGAACTCTCGGGAGTCATGTTTTTGGGGTTTTTTTTTTTTTGGTTGACAAGGTCCCCTTCCAGGACACCTCCTCAGGTAACCTGCTGTTCTCATTCTCAAGGAAGACACCTGCATTTCTCACCTCCAGTCCAGCCGGGTCATCCTGGTGTCTACTGATGGAGTCCAGTGAAGAACCGCTACTCTATTTCCCAACTTCTGGTCAAGATGTGGGTGTTGAGGAGGCCTGTGTGTGACCAAGATGGAAGCGCATGTGTGCTTCCTAGACAGAAGCAGTGAACATTTTTCTCCTTAGCAGAGAGAAACTGGCTTGAATTGTGAACTAAGCCTCAAAGCCTTGTATGTTATCTTTTTAAAAAATTTCTAGCTCAACCTATTAAACATCATTAAGTAATGCTATAGAACTGACATGAAAAAGTTATTTAGAAAATAATTTGTTAATGAAATGATATTTTTAGCAGTAATATCAGAATGTTTTTTACTTGTTTAGGACCCTAATCCTCAAGAAAGTTTCCAAACCTCTCAATGTACTTTACATGTTCCCTGAGGGGCTTCCATGGTGGCTCAGTGGTGAGGAGCCCACCTGCCAATAGGACCACATGTGGTCCTAGAGGATGCGCACGCTGCAGAACAGCTGAGCCGTGTGCCGCAACTATTGCCCTGTGCTCTAGACCCCAGGACCCCCATTACCGAAGCCAAGTGCACCGGAGCCTGTGCTCCCCAACAAGAGGAGCTACCACAGTGAGAAGCCTGTGCACCACAAGTGGAGAGGACCCACCTTTGCCACAACTAGAGGAAAGTCCATGCGGCAATGAAGACACAGCACAGTGAAAAATGAATAAAAAATAAAATTATTTCAAAAGTCCCTCCGACTTTACATATAGCTACTGAGTGCTATATGTCCTAGCTGGAAAGAAGAGAAAGATGACTGATCCGTCAGTGTCCTGAAGATTGCCTACATTAAATACATGAATTTCCACAAAGATCTTTGTTACTTTGAGAAATTTTATTCTTCCAGTGTGCATGTTACTAACATGAGTCCTGCGAGGAAAGCTCTGTCCCACTGTTGCTAAATGTATTAAAAGCCCTGCCTGTGCCCCTTCTATTCAATCTTGTTTGATTTTGTTTGTCTCTCAAAGATGCAAAGACACCATGATGGAATTTAAGAGCTTCCTTGGATTGCATTGTCCCCAGGTACCTCTTGTCCTGCTCTGTGATAACTTGCTGGGTCCTAAGGAAGAAACAAGTCTGCAGCTGTGACGGGAGTGACCCTCGTGCCTTCCAGGACTCTGCAGGCTGCTGTGCTGTGAACGTCACCCGTGCTGGGGACACAGCTGGGGACACAGCTGGGGACACTCGTGCTCTGTCTCTGTGCTCTCAGCATCGCTTCAGTCTTCTCAGTCTCTGAACAGGAATGTTGTGGAGAAGCACTTGCCTCAGTGTAGTTCATCTGTGTTGTTCTGTGTCCTGAGAACCCGCTGCTGCTCCAGTGAACACTTTAAACATCTCTGTTCTCCTTCCAAGTTCTCAAGCTGCTGCTGCCTTTCCATGTTTACGGTGCTTTGAGCTTTTCTCAAATGAGATTCCTGAACCAGGTGAGTTCCTCCTGGTGCAACCAGCATATGGAATAGCCTAGGTAAACACTCAGAGGAGCCCCTGGTGTCTCCACCATTGTTCACTGTGGGGCAGGGTTCCCTCTATTTACTGTGTTTCTCTGGGAGGCTGGACAGTCTGGACCTGCAGTGCTTGGCAGGCAGAGCAGGTGAAGTCACAGGAGAGTGTCTGACAGATCTAGAACGTTCACTTAGGTTCCGCTTTTAGTTGGTGGTTTGCTGTCATAAGGGGAAATTGACAACCAGAAACCGTAATGGAGAAGGACACAGCTGTATGAATGGAGAGGACACCTTCATGCAGAGTGAATGAGGAGAGCACACTGGGGATTTCTACACTGGGAGGAAGTGAATGACTGTGGTATTTGAGTATAAGGATAAGATATTCACCTCACCTCTTGCCAACTGAATACCATGTCTTCAAGCATCTCTACAATTGTTTCCAGGGAAAAAAATTCCACAACCAACAAGAGGCAGAAAATCCTTCCCAAAGATTCATCAAATCCTGAAGGATGGATTTTTTATTGTTGTTGTTCGTTGTTTTTAGGTTACTGTTTTTGAAAAAAATCAGAATTACAAAAAGCACTGGAGTGGTTATGTTCAAGGTCCTCAGAGCAACAACATAGCTAGAGCTAGAGTATTTTTACTTCTAACATGTGAATCCTAAAGAGGGCTCAAGGAATCGTAAAATGCATTTTTTAATCAAGTTGCCATTCAGGCTTGGTGTTTCTGTTTTAATGAAAAAACAAAGTTAAGTCTTTTACAGTAAGAATTTAATAAAGGAAGAAAAATCATAAACTGACTAAATACAAAATATACAGTTTCCCATAAGTATACATACATAATATTTTATCAACAAAATAATTTAAATATTTATAAATAGTTAAATAAATGTTAAAATAGATAAATAAATGTCCAGGTAATTAAATACGTAGATAGATCAACTTTGGCATCTGTGAGGAACCAGTTCCTATAGAGTAGAACATGATGTTGCTTAATATTCCAGAAATCATTTGACGTATTGATTCAATTCAGGGTGCAATGACAGCAGAAATCAGAGTCCTTGACATGGCAGCACAGGAGGACATGTGGTCTGTTGGTCCATGAGAATCATTTCCGTGTTGAACCAGGTGTGTGTCAGTCCTTTCTCCTGAATCTCTCCTGCAAGTTTGTTGAGGAAGAGAAGGCTCTCATGACTTCTGCTCTGACAACTTCCCAGGCACAAGGGCTGTGTCTCTTCTCTTGCAGATAGAGAGTGAGTCTGTGGAAATATTTCCTCACAGCTAGGCTGGAGTCCTTCTTGAGCAGGGGGGCCCCTCGCAGCCCCTCCTCCTGCCTCAGACAGGCTTGCAGGTCAGTGAGCTGCTGATCCAGTGCAGCGCGAAGCTTGTCCAGGAGGCTCTTATCCCACGCAGCGGCCGAGCCCTCTGTGCTGAAGAGCTGGGAGGTGTGCTGGGTCACCTCATGGAGCACAGAGATGGCTTGAGCCTTCTGCAACTGGCTGCCACCCAGAGCCTCCTGGGGGAATGCGAAGTCATTTCTGTCCTGCAGGCAGGAGGAAGGGGAGACCCTCCTCAGTTGTTGCAGGAGCATCAGGACCCTCCTGTTGGCCAGGCTGTGGGTGTGAGGCAGGTGGCAGCCCGGAGAGCAGATGGCGTTGCAGCTGAGCAGCAGCAGGGCCAGAAGTAAGGACCAGGCTGGGGCCATCGGGGACCTTGCAGATGCTTCTCCTGGGGAGGTGGGTGACTCTGTGAACCTGCTCTCTTTGTTCTCTGAAGACCTTCCTTCAGGCCTGTGTCTTAAGTAGGAGCCCATGGTTTCCATTTTCTGAAAGTTCCCTCTTGCTTTCTACTTTCGTTTTTGTTTTCATTTTGCACTCTCCAAATGGGTTAAGGCAGCATTTCTCAATCATTGTTTTTCATGTTTCCCTTCTTTCTTCTGACCACAGAGCCTTTTTAGATATTTTTTAGGTGCCTCCACTGTGAAATTTTGATAGCAGAGGTATACTGGGTATGTTTTTATGGACTCTATGGATATCTTTTGTCTGTACATAGAAAAAGAAAGTATAAATCTTACTCTTTGCATTCAATGTAGAGTTAAGAATTACATAAAATTTTAAGCTATAATTTAAATGTGAAAGCTACTGATTTTTTTAATTTATTTTTTTATTGAAGGATAATTACTTTACAGAATTTTGTTGTTTTCTATCAAACCTCAACAATAATTAGTCACAGGTATACATATATCCCTCCCTTTGAAACTCCTTCACATCTCCCTTCCCATCCCAACCCTCTAGGTTGATACAGAGCCCCTGTTTGAATTTCCTGAGCCAATCAGCAAATTCCCGTTGGCTATATATTTACATACGGTAATGTAAGTTTCCATGTTACTGTCTCCATACATCTCACCCTCTCCTCCCCTCTGCACGTGTCCATAAGTCTATTCTCTATGTCTGTTTCTCCATTGCTGCCGGGCAAATAAATTCTTCAGTACCATTTTTCTGTATTCCATAGACGTGCATTAGAATATGATATTTATCTTTCTCTTTCTGACTCACTTCAGTCTGTATAACAGGTTCTAGATTCATCCACCTCATCAGAACTGACTCAAATGCATTCCTTTTTATGGCTGAGTAATATTCCATTCTGTATATATACCACAACTTCTTTAACCATTCATCTATCAATGGACATCTAGGTTGCTTCCATGTTCTGCTAAGTCACTTCAGTCGTGTCCGACTCTGTGTGACCCCAGAGACGGTAGCCCACCAGGCTCCCCCGTCCCTGGGATGCTCCAGGCAAGAACACTGGAGTGGGTTGCCATTTCCTTCTCCAATGCATGAAAGTGAAAAGTGAAAGTGAAGTCACTCAGTCCTGTCTGACTCCCAGCAACCCCATGGACTGCAGCCCACCAGGCTCCTCCATCCACGGGATTCTCCAAGCAAGAGTACTGGAGTGGGTTGCCATTGCCTTCTCCTGCTTCCATGTTCTAGCTGTTGTAAATAGTGCCGCAATGAACAATGGGATACATGTGTATTTTTCAACCCTGGTTTACTCAGGGTATATGTCTAGAAAGGGGATTGCTGGGTCATATGGTAGTTTTATTCCTAATTTTTAAGGAATCTCCATACCATCTTCCCTAGTGGCTGTATCAATTTACATTCCCACCAACAGTGCAAGAGCTATCCCTTTTCTCCACATCCTCTCCGGCATTTATTGTTTGTAGACTTTTGGATGATGGCCATTCTGACCTGTGTGAGGTGATATCTCATTGTGGTTTTGATTTGCATTTCTCTAATAATGAGTGATATTGAGCATCTTT
>NW_011476130.1:0-3087 GCF_000754665.1 Bison bison bison | reverse complement strand
CCATAGGTGCATGGGTTTATTTCTGGGCTTTCTATCTTGTTCCATGGGTCTATATTTCTGTTTTTGTGCAGTAACATACTGTTTTGATGACTGTAGCATCACAGTATAATCTGAAGTCAGGAAGAAATAGAAATTATGAACAACCCAATTAGAAGCACTGTAACTGCATTCTTCTTTCTCAAGACTGCATTGGCTATTTGGGGTCTTTTGCGTTTCCACAAAAACTGTGAAATTTTTTGTTCTAGTTCTGTGAAAAATGCCATTGGTAATTTGATAGGGATCACATTGAATTTGTAGATTGCATTTGCTAATGTAGTCATTTTGAAAATATTGATTCTTCCTACCCAAGAACATGGAATATCTCTTCATCTGTTTATGTCATCTTTGATTTCTTTCACATGTCTCATAATTTTCTGTGTAAAGTTCTTTTGTCTCCTTAGGTAAATTTATTCCTAGATATTTAATTCTTTTGGTTGCAATGGTGAATGAGATTGATTCCTTAATTTCTCTTTCTGATTTTTCATTGTTAGCATATAGAAATGCAAGTGATTTCTGTGTATTGATTTTGTATCCTGCAACCTTGCTAAATTCACTGATTAGCTCTAGTAATTTTCTAATACTATCTTTAGGGTTTTCTATGTACAGTATCATGTCATCTGCAAATAGTGAGAGCTTTACTTCATCTTTTCCAATCTAGATTCCTTTTATTTCCTTTTCTTCTCTGATTGCTGAGGCTAGGACTTCCAGAACTACGTTGAATAATGGTGGTGAAAGTGGACACCCTTGTCTTGTTCCTGATCTTAGCGGGCATGCTCTTAGCTTTTCACCACTGAGAATAATGTTTGCTGTCAGTCAGTCAGTCAGTTCAGTCGCTCAGTCGTGTCCAACTCTTTGTGACCCCATGAATCACAGCACGCCAGGCCTCTCTGTCCATCACCAACTCCTGGAGTTCACCCAGACTCACATCCACTGAGTCATGGCTTATCATATATGGCCTTCACTATGTTGAGGTAGGTTCCTTCTATGCCCATTTTTTGAGGAGGTTTAATCATAAATGGGTGCTGAATTTTGTCAAAGGCTTTTTCTGTGTTTATTGAGATGATTATGTGGTTTTTATCTTTCAATTTGTTACTATGGTATATCACATTGATTGATTTGCATATATAGAAGAATCTTTGCATTCCTGGAATAAATCCAACTTGATCCTGGTGTGTGAGCTTTTTGATGTGTTGCTGAATTCTATTTGCTAAAATTTTGTTGAGGATTTTTGCATCTATGTTCATCAGTGATATTGACTGTAGTTTTCTTATTTTCTGTTGTCTTTGTCTGGTTTTGGTATCAGGGTAATGGTGGCCTCGTAGAATGAATTTGGAAGTGTTCCTTCCCCTGCAATTTTTTGAAAGAGTTTTAGAAGGATAGGCATTATCTCTTCTCTAAACGTTTGATAGAATTCTCCTGTGAAACCATCTGGTCCTGGAGGTTTTTTTGGGTGGGGGGAGATTTTTTTTTTATCACAGCTTCAATTTCAGTGCTTGTAATTGGGTTGTTCATTATTTCTATTTCTTCCGGGCCCAGCCTTCGAAGATTGAACTTTTCTAAGAACCTGTCCTTTTCTTCCAGGTTATCCATTTCATTGCCATATAGTTGTTCATAATACTATCTTAAAATCCTTTGTATTTCTTCATTGTCTGTTGTAACCTCTCCTTTTTCATTTCTAATTTTGTTGAACTGATTCTTCTCTCTTTTTTCCTTGATGAGTCCAGTTCAGTTCAGTTCAGTTCAGTCGCTCAGTTGTGTCCAACTCTTTGCAACCCCATGATCATGGCATGCCAGGCCTCCCTCTCTATCACCAACTCCTGGAGTTCACTCAAACTCATGTCCATCGAGTTGGTGATGCCATCCAGCCATCTCATCCTCTGTCGTCCCCTTCTCCTCTTGCCCCCAATCCCTCCCAGCATCAGGGTCTTTTCCAATAAGTCAACTCTTTGCATGAGGTGGCCAAAGTATTGGAGTTTCAGCTTCATCATCTGTCCTTCCAATGAACACCCAGGACTGATCTCCTTTAGAGTGGACTTGTTGGATCTCCTTGCAGTCTAAGGGACTCTCCCATACCACAGTTCAAAAGCATCAATTCTTCGGCGCTCAGCTTTCTTCACAGTCCAACTCTCACATCCATACATGACCACTGGAAAAACCATAGCCTTGACTAGATGGACCTTTGTTGGCAAAGTAATATCTCTGCTTTTAAATATACTGAGTCCAGCTAAAGGCTGCAATTTTGTTTATTTTCTCAAAGAACCAGCTTTTAGTTTTATTAATCTTTACTATTGTTTCTTTCATTTCTTTTTCATTGATTTCTGCTCAGATATTTATGATTTCTTTCCTACTACAAATTTTGGGGTTTTTTTGTACTTCTTTGTCCAGTTGTTTTAGGTGTAAAGTTAGGTTGTCTATTCCATGATTTTCTTGTTTCTTGAGGTAGGATTGTATTGCTATAAACTTCTGTCTTTAGACTGCTTTTGCTGCATCCCATAGGTTTTGAGTTGTTGCGTTTTCATTGTTATTTGCTTCTAGAAATTTTTTAATTTTCTTTTGGTTTCTTCAGTAATCTGTTGGTTATTTAGAAATGTATTGTATAATTTCCATGTGTTTGTGTTTCTTATAGTTTTTTTCTTGTAATTAATATCTAGTCTCACAGCTTGTGGTCAGAGAAGAAGCTTGATAAGATTTCAATTTTCTTAGATTTACTGAGGGTTGATTTTGACTCAGGATGTGGTCTATCCTGGAGAATGTTCCATGTGCACTTGAGAAGAAGGTGTATTCTTCTGCATTTGGATGGAGTGTCCTGAAGATATCAATGAGATCCATCTCATCTAATGTATCACTTTAAGACTTGTGTTTTCTTAGTTATTTTCTGTTTTGATGATCTGTCCATTGGTGTGAGTGGGGTGTTTAAGTCTCCTACTGTTATTGTGTTACTGTCAATTTCTCCTTTTATGTCTGTTAGTGTTTGTCTTATGTATTGAGGTGCCCCTATGTTGGGTGCATAGATATTTACAATTGTTATGTCTTCCTCTTGGATTGATC
>NW_011476129.1:10252-12224 GCF_000754665.1 Bison bison bison | reverse complement strand
AGAGGAAAATCTGATGTAGGGAAACTTTTTGTGATACATACCCAGGACAACCTGCAACTCCGTCCTCAGTAGCCAAATCCTCCCATTTTCTAATTCCATCCTTAGACATCCCACCATTCCCCCCGCCCCTTGCTTCAGTCAGTGGAAACATAAGCTTGCTTTCAAAAGTTGCCAGGGAATCAGCAGCACTCCTAAGTGTTCAGCATCTCTCTGGTTCAGTATCATGGTGTTAATGGGGCCTCTGGGGATGTCTTTGGCAAGTTAGATTATTCATCCCATTTTCTGGCAGGGTTCTCTCCACGCCAGGCAAGAACATTTTCCTTTCCTTTTCCCTTCCCTGCTGGGTGAGTGTAACAATCAAAACAAAAGTTGGCTGTTTTCCTTTCTCCAAAAGTCCTGTCCCCTGGGACCACGACCCAGACTGACCCACACATACATCAATCAAACCTAGAGTGTCATGGGACTGACATAAACTCTGTGGAAGACCTCCTGTCATCTTTCTTTTTTCCCTTTTTACAGTTGGGAAGGATGGTGAGGGAGGTGTCATCTTCATAAGGCAATCAGGATGGGCTGTGCCATTTTCAGAGGTGTGACCTCAGGCAGAATCCTTAATTTCCCAAAACTTCAGTTTTCTCCTTCCCTGATAGCTTAGTTGGTAAAAAAAATCTGCCTGCAATGCAGGAGACCCCAGTTTGATTTCTGGGTCAGAAAGATCTGCTGTAGAAGGGATAGGCTACCCACTCCAGTATTCTTGGGCTTCCCTTGTGACTCAACTAGTAAAGAATCCCCCTGCAGTGCAAGAGACCTGGGTTCGATCCTTGGGTTGGCAAATCCCCTGAAGAAGGGAAAGTCTATCCTCTCTAGTATCCTGGCCTGGAGAATTCCATGAACTCTATAGTCCATGGTGTCACAAAGAGTCGGACACCACTGAGCGACTTTCACTTTCAAAACATATAAACTGTTTCAGGTTGTCCTAAGGACCCAATTAGATCATAGGTTTGAAAGGACTTTGTCAGTTGTAAAGAGTAATGGAGGGGTTTATGACTATAAATGGATAGTTAGAAAGTATGATTTTAAAACTTAAAGATGATTCAACTTTTAAAAAGCTTCCTGTGTCTTCCCAGGGCAGTAGCAGTGGGAGCAATGCTGATAGGGTAGGTGGTGGAGAGGGGAACAGATGATGGGGAAGCTCTCATGTGTGTTGTAATTCATTCAACAGAATTTACTGGGTTCTGGTCACAGAACACTTAAAAATTCATGTACTGAATTATAAACCATGTTCATGTGGATTCCCAAATCTGAAAGTATAAAATGGTAGTCAGTAGAGTTTTTTCTCCCACCTCTGATACCCATCCACCCAGTTCCCACCTACCCTCCAAACGAATAACCACTGTTAATAGTTTCTTGTAAGCTTCCAATGAGTATTCTCCCCCAACAAACACTTCAGTCAAGATTCACTGTCTTCTTTAAGGGCATGGCCACCCACTCCTATATTCCTGCCTGGAGAATCCGATGGACAGAGGAGCCTGATGGGCTTCAGTCTATGGGGTCACAAAGAGTCAGACATGACTGTGTGACTAACACACACTTTTGGTACCAGTGGCACTGCAATGTGCACACGTGGTTGTGCCCTGCTTTGTTCACAAGTGGGTACGTGTAAGTAGACATGTAAGTTGCTGTATCTAGACATGTACGTTGGTTTAAACAGCTGAATCGTATCTCATTGTATTAATGCCTTACTGTGTATTTAATCCGGAGAAGGCGATGGCACCCCACTCCAGTACTCTTGCCTGGAAAATTCCATGGATGGAGGAGCCTGGTGGGCTACAGTTCATGGGGTCGCGAAGAGTCTGACACAACTGAGTGACTTCACTTTCACTTTTCACTTTCATGCATTGGAGAAGGAAATGGCAACCCACTCCAGTGTTCTTGCCTGGAGAATCCCAGGGACGGGGAAGCCTGGTGGGCTGCT
>NW_011476129.1:9208-9314 GCF_000754665.1 Bison bison bison | reverse complement strand
CCTGACACAGGGATTGGACCCAGGTCTCCCGCATTATAGGCAGATTCTTTATCGTCTGAGCCACCAAGGAAGTTGTTGAATTCTGTGGCAAGGATGAACTTCAAGT
>NW_011476129.1:3782-7507 GCF_000754665.1 Bison bison bison | reverse complement strand
ACCCAGCATGGTCATTAATTGGCAAGTGTTGACATTGAGAACAAACTATTGGTGGAAATGTAAAAGGCTTTTTTAAAGAATGTGCCTATCAGCTGTGCATCTTATGGAGTATTTTCATTGTACTCCTCAACCCTTGGAAAGTGCTGGGCACAGGGCAGATGCTTCATCATTTTTATTGAATAAGTTCAATTTCACATAATTATATCCATGGTGTCAGCAACACTATGAGGTATATTAGAACAGTGATTGTCAGAGTTGGTACTTCACAGATCAGTAAAGAAAGAAAACATTTTATTAAGAAGACTGTAAGATAATTGCTAAGTTTTCACTTTATCCCACAAGGATATTTTTTTTAAAAATGAAACAAATCTCTCCCTTCATCACCAAGGCTATCGGAGGTCTGTTGAGGACCCCACACAAGGGAGGTTCTACCTCTTGGGACACCCCTGTTTCAGCATCTCCCTAAGCCAGCAACCTGGGATAGTCGAGTACACTTGAAGTTCCTTCCTTGACCTCGGGAGTTTTTTTGGAAGACAATTTTTGACAGACAAGGGTGGGGAAGGTTTTGGGATGTTTCAAGTGCAGTCCATTTATTGTGCACTCTATTTCTATTTTTGTTCCCTGGTGGCTCCGTTGGTAAAGAGTCTGCCCACAGTGCAGGAGACCCGGGTTCAGTCCCTGGGCCAGGAAGATCTCCTGCAGAAGGAAATGACAGCTCACTCCAGTATTCTTGCCTGAAGAATTCAATGGACTGAGGAGAGTGGTGGGCTACAAAGGGTTGGACATGGCTGAGTGACCGAACACTTATTTCTAGTATGATTTCATCAACTCCACCTCAGATCACCAGGCATTAGATCCTAGAAGTTGGGGGCCCCTGCTTTAGTTCCCTCTTTCATCTTCTACACAGCTGCAGCCTACTTTCTCCCCTCTTCCACGTGCAGAACTACCTACTGGGCTTCTCTGAGTGTGACTAAGAGTCTCCTACCCTCACGTCCTTTACTCTGAGTCCCTTCTCCTAACTGGGTTTCCCTGATCTCCGTTTAGGCACTTTTGCCCCAGGTAGTGCTAGTGGTAAAGAACCTCCCTGCCAATGCAGAAATCGGATCCCTGGGTTGGGAAGATCCCCTGGAGGAGGACACAGCAACCCACTCCAGTATTTTTGCCTGGAAAATTCCCATGGACAGAGGAGTGTGTCGGGCTCTGACAGTCAGACGTGACTGAAGCAACTTAGCACAGCATACCAGAGGACCTTAGCACTACAGACTCACGTGACGGTTCTGGCTCTTTGGAGTCCCTTGTCATTCAACGTGTATGTTAGGGTCAGCTTGTGTATTGCTTCCTAAAGGCCCCCAGAGGGTAACAGGGGGGAAGGCCGGGGGTCTCCAGACAGAGGGAATAGGATGCAAGTGTCGGACATTTTTTTCTCTCTCTCTTAAGCAGCTGGAGGAAGCAAACTAGTGTTACATTTTTTCCCCTTCTCTATACAAATTTAAAAGGAGGTTTCTCTGAAAAGTCTGTGTTGCCATGATGATTCCTGGCTCCACCTGAACTTAACTTTTCTCAAACCTGGAGCTAAGCAATGCATTTTTTCGTAAGGAAATGTTTGTCTTAAGCTATATTAATATACTATATATTTCCGCTAGACTCTGTCTTCAGGTAGGTTCCCCCTAAAGGCTCAGAACCAACTTGACAAATCAGTATGTCTTACTCATACCTTGTTCTTCTAACCTATGTTAATGAAACGATATATTTGCCTGGAAATCTGCCTTTCTTCAAGATTCATGTCAATCATTTTATGGCCCAGGATGACTCACCTGCTGCCAATGTTATCTCAATGCATGTTGCAGGTGAGGGGCGTAGTGCAATTCTCTGAGACATTGCCTTTCTTTCCTTAGCAGACTGCTAGTGGCTGTATAATATCTAGCTAAAGACCAGCAGGGGGTACTCTTACTGCGCCCATCTGAAGTCTATGTCAGCAGCTTTCTCTATCTCTTTTATACTTTAATAAATCTTTATGACACAAAAGCTCTGAGTGATCAAGTCATATTGGATCTTCATTTCAGATTGAAGATGCATTCCATGGTATTGCCATCTTAAGTCTTTCCATCGCTATGGGATATCTGTACATGTATTCAGGATATTTTTTCAGCAATCATGTATAATTTCCGGTGTGCCTGTCTTGTCATCCTCATTATATCCATGGCAAAATATTTTATTAATGTTGAAATTATTGAAAGGGAATTGTTTTTTTTTAATTCCTTTTCAGATTATTATTTGCTAGTGTATACAGATAAAACTGTGTATATTCATTTTTATCAGTTTGGACAGCTTGATAGTTGTCTTTACTTTCTTTACTTTCTCATACTTTAAGATTATCCTGGCTCATATGTGTACTGCCTCACCCCTAATCTCAGTCATTTATTCAAAGAACTTCTGTCCTTTTATTTTTTTTTAACATTGAATTATTTTTTATTATGCTGGGTCTTTGTTGTTAGATGTCTAGTTGTAGTGAGCAGAGGCTGCCCTGTAGTTGCCGTGCCATGGCTTTTCATTGCAGCAGTTTCTTTGGTTGCAGAACTTGGGCTCTGGAGCATGCAAGTACTTCAATAGTTGTACGGGAACTTAGTTGCCCCTGGGCATGTGGAATCTTCTAGCACCAGGGAGTGAACCCATGTTCCCTGCATTGGTAGGCAGATTCTTTACCACTGGACCACCAGGGACATTTCCTGTTCCCTTTCATTAGAGAATGATATACAAAACATACATGTGGGAGCTAAATATGCTCAGCTGACAATACTCGGAAATATATAGATGTATTCCAGCTTACCTTTGAACATATTCAGTTAAAGGTAATTTTTGATGATGTCTCCATGGATCTTGGAACCTTTCCTTTTGTTTCTCTGTAACTTCCCATTCCAATGGTCAGATACCTGGCTTCCACCACTTTTCATGTATAGAATTCAGTGCTTGTCCCATGTGGTTACTGTAAAAACTGTCAGACTGTCTTCCAAAGTGGGCTGTGCATGCTTCCCACCAGTATCTTGAGTATGTTTCTGTAGGATAGTTTACTATCAGTATACCCTTCATGGCCAGGTGTCTATTTCAATCTTTACCAATTATGAATGGGCTTGTTTACTCTAGTGTTCTTGGACAATTTGAGTACAGATTCTTTGTCAGATATGCATGTTTAAGGAAAACAATTGTATTTATTTTTGGCTGTGTTGGGTCTTTGTGTGTGGGCTTTTCCCTAGTTTGGGTGAGCGTGGGCCATAAGTAGTGGTGTGCAGGCTTCTCACTGGAGTGGCTCCTCTTGTTGTGGGGCACAGTCTCACGGGCTTCAGTGGTTGCAGTATGTGAGCTCGGCATTGTGTCTTCCAGGATCTAGAGCACAGGCTTGGCAGTTGTGGCACATGGGCTCCATAGCATGTGGGATCTTCCCATAGCAGGGATCACACCTGCCTCTCCAGCACTGGCAAGCGGATTCTTTACCACGGAGCCACCAGGGAAGCCCTCAGGCATATTTTTGATTCTAGTTTTCCACACATGTACCTGGAGAGAGAGGCCAGGATCAAGAGGCCTGGCCACTGGGAGTCCTCAGCCACAGTTCTGGCTGTGCCATCCAAAGCTCTGGGGCCTTTGGCGAGTGCCTAAGCTTGCCTGGGACTGTTTCCTCCCCTCAGAAATGCCCTGCTGTTGGACTGTAGCCCACCAAGCTCCTCTGTCTC
>NW_011476129.1:0-1249 GCF_000754665.1 Bison bison bison | reverse complement strand
ACATTTGAAAACTTTGATATTAAATAATTTTTTCAAGTTTTACCTAAGTTTTAAATTTTTCCCATTTATTTCAGACTGCCATAAAGAGTATCTGGATCATAGCTCTTTCTTTTTTATATATATATTTTATTTTATTTTTTAACTTTACAATATTGTATTGGTTTTGCCATACATCAAAATGAATCTGCCACAGGTAGTCTAGCTTTCTGACTACTGGTCTTTTATGTCCTTGATTAAGTTTGTTGCTAGATGTTTTATTCTTTTGGATGCAATTGTAAGTGGGATTTTCTTAATTTTTGTTTCTGATTGTTATTAGTGTATATAAATGCAAGTGATTTTTGTATATTGATTGGGATTGTAAGTTGTAGTATTTTATATGATTGTAAATTGATCAGAAATTATTAAAGTTTACTGAATGTAGTCTAACAACTTTTTGTGAAGTTATGGGGAAAATTTTATTTGTAAAATCTGTTTCTCCTGCAATACATCATCCAGAGGACCCAAGGCATGGTGGTTACTAATAGACTTCCCACAGTACTTCTTCATTCCATGTGGACTCCTTCAAGGGCAGTGAGTATCACAGCTTCCCTTGAACTTTGTCTGGGTAAGTTTTGACCTCTATAGGAAAGTTTCATGCCTGTCTAATCTGATTTTCTTTTATGGTATTGACTTGTTTGTTTTGAGACATAATTTACTTTCCGGTAATTTAAAATGTACAGAAAACACCTAGCAATAGGAAAAAGTGCTCGCATTTGCCACATCATCTAAAATACTCTATGTGTTTTAAACAAAACGGGTGCATTCTCCTTCAAAACCTGCACATAATCTCCAAAATCAGGAAATCATATGGTTTCTACAGTATAATGTAACCCACAGCCCCACTTCCATTTCAGCAATTGTTAAATTGTATGCATATATCTTTTCTTCCCATCCTTTTTTTTTTTTTTTAAGAGTGTTACTGAGATTTTCAGTGATTTGGACAAACTTGATGGATTTAAAGAAACACGTGTACCCCATTGTTCATTGCAGCACTGTTTATAATAGCCAGGACATGGAGGCAACCTAGATGTCCATCAGCAGATGAGTAGATAAGAAAGTTGTGGTACATATACACAATGGATTATTACTCAGCCATTAAAAAGAATACATTTGAATCAGTTCTAGTGAGGTGGATGAAACTGGAGCCTATTATACAGAGTGAAGTAAGCCAGAAAGAAAAACACCAATACAGTATACTAATACATATATA
>NW_011476128.1:70480-72126 GCF_000754665.1 Bison bison bison | reverse complement strand
ACACCACCCTTATGGCAGAAAGTGAAGAGGAACTAAAAAGCCTCTTGATGAAAGTGAAAGTGGAGAGTGAAAAAATTGGCTTAAAGCTCAACATTCAGAAAACGAAGATCATGGCATCCGGTCCCATCACTTCATGGGAAATAGATGGGGAAACAGTGGAAACAGTGTCAGACTTTATTTTTGGGGGCTCCAAAATCACTGCAGATGGTGACTGCAGCCATGAAATTAAAAGACGCTTACTCCTTGGAAGGAAAGTTATGACCAACCTAGATAGCTTCGTAAAAAAGGGTTGGAAAAAAAGGGTTTTTTCCAGCAGTCATGTACGGATGAGAGAGCTGGACCATAAAGAAAATTGAGCACGGAAGAATATATGCTTTTGAGCTGTGGTTTTGGAGAAGATGCTTGCGAGTCCCTTGGACTGCGAGGAGATCAAACCAATCCATCCTACAGGAGATCAGTCCTGAATTTTCATTGGAAGAACTGATGCTGAAGCTGAAGCTCCAATACTTTGGCTACCTGATGAAAAGGATGGACTCAGTGGAAAAGACCCTGATGCTGGGGAAGATTGAAGGCAGGAGGAGAAGGGGACGACAGAGGATGAGATGGTTGGATGGCATCACCGACTCGATGGACATGAGTTTGAACAAGCTCCAGGAGATGATGATGGACAGGGAAGCCTGGCGTGCTGCAGTCCATGGGGTCGCAAAGATTTGGACACAACTGAGCAACTGAACTGAACTCTTCCTATATGAACTGTACCATGGAGTAAGCAAAAGAGCTGAGAGGAAGCTTCATTCTGTGTGCGGACTGAGCGCTGATTCCCAGTAGACTGCAGCGAGGAGGTTGCTCTGCTCCGTAAGAAACCCTGACCAAGAAGCAGGCCCCCCATGAGCGGCTGAGCACCAAGCTCCCTGCAGTCATGTGCTGAGTGACAGAACGAAGCAGCGCCCTTTCTGCTCACTCACCATTTCCCAGGGAAGTTTCTCTTTACAGAGGTATTCTAACTAGTAAATACAGAAGAAGGAATGACAGAATTGAAACACCACCATCTTGGAACTTTTGTTAAATTAATGGGTCCAGGCACTGAGCACGCACGGCTGCTCCAACACAAATGGCAACGAGCAGACATACGCACCTGCTGACGGGACACAGTGACGCCCATCTGGTGGGCTCAGCAAAGAGCAGAATCCAAACATACCCAGGCTTGCAGACCCAGCTACCAATTCACCATAAATACAAGGACAAAAGGCACGTGTTAGCACCACGGAGATGGAATCAGCAGAATTCAAGCTGCAGTAAACTCTACAGGTCAACGAATCCCATTTTCTTTAAAGTGTGAGGAGAAAAAGAGAGATAGAGGGGCAATTTGCAGCTTTAAAAACACTTACGAGACAATAAGTAAAAAAGACAAACACTAAACCATCGAGCCAGAGAAGGCAATGGCACCCCACTCCAGTACTCTTGCCTGGAAAATCCCATGGACGGAGGAGCCTGGTAGGCTGCAGTCCATGGGTCGCTGAGAGTCAGACACGACTGAGCGACTTCACTTTCACTTTTCACTTTCACGCATTGGAGAAGGAAATGGCAACCCACTCCAGTGTTACTTGCCTGGAGAATCCCAGGGACGGGGAGCCTGGTGGGCTGGC
>NW_011476128.1:57159-69219 GCF_000754665.1 Bison bison bison | reverse complement strand
AAACCAGCAGGTGGCTCGTGACCCAATGGAAACCAAACCCTTCAGTCAGTCAGAGCTCATTATCCAGCGCATCAAACGGATTCTCGCACAGTGCACGGAGGCTGAGACAGCTGACCTGCAGGGTGCCCAGGCTCCACCTGGCCTCGTGCATGCTCACAAATTCAACAGCCACAACAAAGCGCCATCTCTGCACAACTAACCATTCTGTGCTCACATGTACCCACCCAACATTTTCCTTCTGACTTTCTATTGGAATTTCTCTGTTTCTCGTTCATTTGCAAACAGCAGTGAAGAATGGTAAATAAGAAAGGCTGGCTTGGCTGAAATAAGTTCAGGCAAAATCAACATGCTTCTCCGCAAGCATTATTTCTGATTAGTTTTTTTCTTTTTAATTCACAAAGGGTCTGAGAAGCCACATATTAATAAAAAGCCATCTGCCTAAGAAATAACAGTCTCACTGGCTCCTAACAAAAGGAGCCCTCTGCAGTCTGGCTGATGCTCGGTCGGTAGAGACGCCTGCAGTGCAGAGACCCAGGCTTGGTCCCTGTGTCAGGAAGATCCCTGGAGAAGGAAATGGCAACCTACTGCAGTATTCTTGCCTGGAGAATTCCATGGACAGACAAGTCCGGTGGGCTAAACTTCACGGGGTCGCAGAAGAGTCAGACACGACTGAGCAACTAACACAGAGTTAAGATATTTTCAGGCCTATCTTTTATTATAACTGAAGTTCAATTTAAAAGAAAAACAAAACTCAATTCCACGCGTTACACTATGAGTGCTCACCTATTTGACTTAACAAAGACCTAGGAAATTCGACCTGGAAAACGGCAGAGCATGTGCACAGTCAGAAAGTACTCACTCATGTTCAAGGCCGCCATCCCTCCTTGTGGAGCTGCCGGGTAGACATTGGGTACGTTTGTGGTCATGAAATCTGCAATCTGCTGCAAGGCCAACAGGCCTGTGGGATTCTTCCCCTTCTTGAACTGTTCCTGTATCATTGACTCCAATTCTTCACAGAAAGCCTAATAAAAGGCAAATTAAAACAATGAGACACCTTGAGACACACAGCAAGGCTCACTATCACACAGATCAACTTTTTTTTGTTTTGTTTTCATCCACTGCTGCAAAGGCAGATGGGTATTCTCACACATCACTGCTTGGAACAGAAATTAGTACATTCTTTTTGGAAAAGTAATTTAACAAGGTAAAAGCTAAACAATCTGAATAAACACTCTATTCCTAGGAATCATTTCTAAAGAACTAATCAGAGATGTGCTCAAAGGTTTATTCGTAAGGATGTTCATTCCAGTATTACCAATAAAAGGGAAAAGAGGTAACAGTCTACATTTTAAACAGAAGAGAACTGATTAAATACACTCAGTCGCCTTACAATGTAATTCTATGCACACATTCAACATGAAAGGCAAAAAAATTAAAGACAGCAGGCACTGAGAACATACAGATACTGGGGGAAAAAAAACTGCTTTGTCATCAAGGAACTTAAAGCTTAGTAAGGGAGATGCAAACAGAAAAAGTCCCTAGTACAAGGGACCGACCGTCTGTCTCAGCAGCATTCTGGATGAGCCGTATGTGCAATACAGGGCCGAGCTTAGCTGTGAGCAGTGAGCCTGGAAACACCCACCTGGATCCCAGCCTCTGGTCCCAGTAAGCAGTCACTAGCAATGAGCTTGTCTGCTGGCTTGGTCCTAGCTCCTGATGGTCCAACAGCCACACTCCCGCCTCTCAGCCCTCTGACAGCCTCTCCCCAGTGACCATGTCACTCAGTTCACTGTGGCCTATTTCCACCCTCATGCCCGAGACCTCCTCATTCCTAGCAACTGCGCCCCTCTTTGACCTCGGAGCCAAGCACGTGCTCTCCACACACCCTCTCCTAGTGTCTAGCTCACCCTCCTTTCAACCCCATCATGGTCCTAAGACCTCATGGCAAGCCAGCATCGTCCCCTCACTCAGCTGAGGCCCTTGGTTTAACACTCTAAGCACACCCTTGCTTACAGCTCTGACTCCCTGCCATTTCATCTGGCAAAATCCCAGCCCCAGGTAAATTCAACTCTTCACCCTTTCTATTCATGAGCACTGGCCTGAGCGCACCCTTTTGAGTGCGTTCCCAACTTCTCTACCGCCTCCCTCATCTACTCCTCTACACCACTCCCCGTGCCCACTCTGAGCAGATGACTTCCATGGTTACTCCGAGGAGAACAGAGAATCCTGAAGGCAACTTCACAGGTTCCCTCTCACAGCCCCCAACTGCTGGCATCCGCACGCACAGAGAGGGCCTTCCCACCCCTGGCTGCAGCTCCTAAAACGCAAACACCAACACTGGGTCCACGCTACCCAGGGACCTCCGGACTTACCAGCCTTTTCTCTAGTGTCCTCCTCTTTCCGGACCTCACAGGGCACGTGGGTCAGCAGCGCTCTAACATTGACTGTGTTCGCAACACCCCCGGTGCCCCGCATGGTGCCTGGCACACACCCGATGTTGAAAGTTTAGTTTCTTCACTCTCTCCTCAGTGATGTTCACTTAGTTACTTATTCTCAAGCCAGGTCTAGATGTTGTCCTGATTCTTTCGCTCCCTCTCTCAGCTCTCCCTCCACGTCCATCAGCAAGTCCTACTCATCCCACCTTCGAAATACACAAAGGAGCCCGCCTCTCCCCACCACCACCACCGCCCTGGCCAAGCACCACACCTGCTGTTTGAAGGCAGCTTCCCCTCTCGTCCTGTGCGACGCTCTCTCCCTACCAACCCAGAATGACTCAGACTGAACATCGCCATTCCCACCTGCAGCCCTCCAGTGACCCTCTGCTGTGCTCTGAATGCAAACACTTCTGAGCTGAGCTTACAGGCCTCCTAGGACCGTGCCCCGTGCCCTCCTCCCCTCCAACCACATCGCACCTCCTCCTCCCTCTCGCTCCCTGTGCCCACACCGCACCAACTGCCCTTTCACTCCCCAAACTCACTCCTATCCTAGGAATTTCATCTCTGCTGCTCCCTCAGCCTGAAATGCTGCTCCCCCTCCCTGCAGGCTGGCTCCTTCCTGTCATTCAGAGTTCAGACTCCAGACTCCCTTACTCAGAGAGGCCTGTTCTAACTGGTCACACACAATCTAATCAGCCAACTGTTCCCTGCACTGCGTTATGCTTGTTGCTTCTTGGTTATCTCCTTCAACTAGAATGTAAAGTCTGAGACTTGCTCTGGGTGCTTACACAGGTGTGACACAAATGTCACAATTCACCAAGGTGTGTACTTAAGACTTGTGTACTTTATTGTAAGCTATATTATTGAGGAATTATATATGAATAATACAAATCAAACACAAAAGCTTTACATGCCTTGTTTATTGCTAAATGCCCAATTCCTTGCAGATAGAGATGATCAACATATAAAAAAAAACTCAATGAGTTATCTGCCAAGTGACAGCTCAAATACTGAGGAAATAAAACAGTGGATTAAAATGATAAGACGAGTGACACACACACAAACGCAGCGTCACCGACACGAGCAAACCGTGAAAACGAGACAGAGCAGGCCCGCATGGCCCTCGCCCCCACCGTGTCCTCTACCTGCCTCAGCCAGTGGGAAACTTTAGCCAAAGAACAAGTTTAATCAGAGATGGGAGAAATGCTGAAACCGAGGAAAACAGTCAAAGGAGACTAACTAATAACAACATAGTCATTAAGCATAGTCAAGGACCTTTAGCTGTTTCTCAAGGGCTATAGATAATACCCTGTGAGCTGTCTTATAGATACTAAAACCCCAGGTGGAGAAGTTAACTACATGATAACCAGACTGTACCCAGGACATGAGCTGCCAATTTCAAAACGTGACCACAGAGAAACGGGAACCAGTGCGCCCCAGAACTGAAGAGGAGCTGCACCTACAGCAACCAAGATGGTGCTAATCTGACCACTGACCACCAGCTGAACATGACTGTTAGAGATCACTGCTGTTTCTGCATATAACCGCCCCTCACTCTATAAAAGCTCTCATCCCCTGCTTGTGGGGGGCGGGGCAGGAGTCAGCCTTTGGACAGATGTCCACCACTCTCCCCACCAGTTCCTGGCATCTGATAAAAAGCAAACGTTCCTTTCCACCAACCTGGCCTGCTTATTGGCTTTGGAATGGCGGGCAGCCAGACCCCCCCCCCCAACGCATATGTTTTGGCAACAAAAACAGCACTACTTTACCTAAAGATGCAAAAAGGAGACACTTAGTTGGGTGTGATTGTAGTTCACATGCCGACCATAATTAAAGGTAAAACCAATCAACAATCAGATACTGACTGCTAAGGTCTACTAAATGCCCAGCACGAAGCCAGGTGTTTTGGAGGAAAGGCTAATTTTTAAATGGTCCCAATATATATACAGCCTTCCTGGAAAAGCAGAGAGAGTATAAAAAGGAGAAATAAACATCTCCTATCTTTTATGATATTGAAACTTTTTCATTTGTTTTGTCTGATGACTTGAACTAAACTTAACTCTTCAACAGCCATACATATACATACATAAGGCACTAACTCCTGTGTTCAGATAAATGGACTTTTAAAAAACACAACAGAGCAGACGAGCTGAAGAAATGGAAGCAGACAAGGGGCCCAGGGCCAAAGAAAAGCCTTACGGGACTCTGCAGGATCATGGACACCCGCTTCTTCTGCTCCATCATGTTGAAGTCCTGGCGAAGGTCTGGCGCCATGTTCCTTTCTCGCAAGTATTCTGGATTGTTCTCATCCACTCTGTCGAAATACCGCTCTTTGTGAGGGGCTGTGGTCGGGGGTGGTGAGGTCACCACTGCAGCCTGAGTGTCACCATTCATCGCACAGTCCTTCTAGGTTCCTACAGAATCAAACAAAAGAAAGCACTGTTTTGCATGCGTGCCCAGCAGCATTTCATGACAGTGCGTCAGCCTGATAAACGGTCTCCAGCACGAGGGCACCCCAACTGACCCACCAGGCAGTCATGACGGGCGGTGCTTGCTCATGGCTTCGCACGCCCATGGCTGGCCATCATCCCCCACCCTCCCACCAACCAGGGGCAGTTTTGTCCTTACCACTGTTCTTCAGCAGACAATAGGAGAACAACCTAACAAAGCTACCGTATCCTCTGACAAACTCTTTAGATATTAAAAATTTGACCCCAAGATAAAGTCACCACACTGTCCCAAACAAACAAGATCTTCTAATAGCAGCACAGTTAATTTCCAGAGACATTTGATTCCTGACATTTTCCCCAAAAAGTACTGGTGGCGACTCTGCAAAGGATTCTCCACACAGGTCAGAGGGAAGCTGCTTATCCATCTGTATTCACACAAATGGGAAATGGTCACCACCACCACCTTCTCAGTTCTGAGAACAGTAACACTGGGCTCTGAAAATGTCAATATGTCCTTGAGTTGGTAAGTAACCTGAAAAGATGCCCAAATGGCTCAAATTTAACAGTTTGCTAATATAGCTACTTACTTTACACTCTTTTTTATCCCAATCCTTTATTTGAAATGCTGTTTGAATGCATAATTTAATATTCATCTTTTAACTACTAAATCTCTAAACAGCACCTTTACTAATCATACAGACAGTTCAATTTCTATTCTGCTTCTATAACCCACTGGCTCAGCGGTACAGAATCTGCCTGCCAATGCAGGATATACTGGTTCAGTCCCTGTTCCAGGAAGACCCCACATGCTGTGGAACTAAGCCCGTGCACCACCACCACTGAGCCCATGGTCTGGAGCCTACAGACTGCAACTACTGAGGCCCATGCGCCCGAGGGCCCACGCTCAGCAACAAGACAGCAGCCCCTGCGAGCCACCACCAGAGAAAGCCCATGCAGTAGCAAAGCCCTAGCCCAGCCAAAAATAAATAAAAAAGAAGAGGCAACAGAACAAGCATCCAGCAGTTTTCAGCATATAGCAGGTATATAAATTAAAATTTCTGTATAAATTAAAAAGAAGGAAATAATCTCAGAACCCACGGGCAGAGTTTTAATGGAGAGTGAGCGAGCAACAGTTCCTCAAGCCACAGAGGCTAAGCAAACTAGGGATTTAAAAGAGGTGATTAAATCAGCAACTAAAAAAGTGAATAGTGCCCCTTTCTTACACTGTATAGAAAAAATCATTCCAAATGGAACACAGATCTAAATGTAACAGCGAGACCATACGATTCTTACAAGAAAGTGAATAAATCTTTGAGACCTTGGCTTAGGCAGTCTTATATGACACCGAAATAGCAACAAAAGAAAGAAAAAAAAAAGATAAACTGGCCTTCCTAAAAATTAAACTATTTGTGCTTCAAAGGATATATAAAGTGAAAAGACAACCCATAAAATGTGGAGAAATTTACAAACCATGTATCTGAGAAAAGATTTACATCCAGAATATACAACTTACTTCAAAAACTTGAAAGTCATCAAGCAACCTCAGTAGATGCCACAATGAACAGAACTGCCCGGTTGAGCCTAAATTCCTGACCCTCAAAATCATGAAATATGAATAATAAAGCAGAGATTTTAAGCTGCAAAGTCCTGGAATGGTTTGTTGTGCTGCAACAGATACCTATAATAACGTTCGTGATACGGGGAAGGAGAATGAAAGCAGCCAGAACTGCAAGGGAGACACTGTTCTTTACTCGTATTTGAGCCTCTCGCCTCCCCTGTCTGATTGTCCTCCTTACATTACAGGTCACTCAGCTAGGAGGCCAACAGGGCTAGGGTTGTAACACCGGACTCCTGGCTGCAGAGCCCATGTTTTTAACCTCTAAGCTGTACTGTAATTGATGATGACCACAGGGAGGGAAAACAATGTCCCCGAAGGACGGCACGGGGTGGAACTGAGGGCACAGATGCCTTGAACAGGAGGACCCAACCTTGGGAATCTGGGGCTGGCGCCGTTAGCTTTTTAATGTGCATGTGAATTGCCTAGAATCACGTCAGGGCACAAATTCACAGCATGAGACAGAGCCAAGATCCTGCGTGTCTCGTGAGCTCCCTGGTGACACCAATGCCAACGGACCCGGACCGCAGTTTCAATGTGTGTGTTAGTCGCTGGGTCACGCCCGACTTAAGACCACAATTTCAACAGTAAGTCTTCAAAGAATAACCAGTTGAAGAAAACATCTTTTTTTAAAGAGAAAGATCAATTTTGATACTGCTTTTCTGACATCTAAAGATATGACAGCATACTTAAAGTAACACTATTTTGAGGACTTCAAAGTATAAAAACAGTGACTAAAAGACAATAAAACATAAGGGAACCAATGGCCTACAAACTTACTCTTCTCTGAACATATCCTTTAAAATGTTTGTTTCATCTATTTAACCTAGTTTGTTCTATAAGAAGGACCCAAAAAACAAAATATTATTCATGGTTGTCTGACATTTCTTCATTAGATATAAATGGAAGCTGACCTTTCTGAGCCAATGATAAAAATGTTCCACTTGAATGTTTCGGGGAAAAATATACAAAAGATTACACAGTATTAAGAGTTCTCTATTACCAAATGAGTCCCAATTTTAAATCATTTTCATAGGTAAATAAGAGAGGGGAACATTTTAGTGGCAACTACAGCTGCTTCCTGGTTGCAGAGCTGACTTAAAGAAAACAATCTTTGTAAAACCAACACGTTAAAGATAAGGCAGAGATTGCTCTGAATTTATTACAAATTGCCATGTGAATGGGATAAGATAAAAAACTGAAGACTAAATGTACATGTGCTCCATTCCTTCAATAAGGAAGACTATAAACTTAAGTCAAAATATACATACTCTGAGCCCAAGAAACAAGAATAAACATAATTCCACTTTTAAAGTACAAAACCTGTATTTTTTTTATCAATTATAGCTTCAAGTTTCATTGATGCAATTTTTAAGCGTGTGTTAAGACAGCAAATTTTTCTAGGAAAATCTCTACGAAGAAGTCATTACTTAACCCAAATTTTTTAAAAAGAAATGGAAAACATACAGATTAAAAAAATTTCCTGCAACATTAGAATAATTTTTAAATAGTTTAAAAAGATCAGTGTCCAACAATACATGAGTGGTTGTAATGTAATCTGTTCAACACAGTACTATGAAACTACGAATATTCTTTAGCATAATGTACCTGAGATTATATAACATGTTTAAGTGAAAAACTATAATTTCCTATTCTACTACATAAAGTTGTCAACATTATCACTGTAGTCACACACAGACAAGATGATACAATGGCAAGTAAGCTGAATAAACTGATTCAAGGGAAGTGAGGATTAATGCTCCCCTAAGGATAATGTTCCCCTATCGCAATATTATAAAGTTGCTATAATTCAACCTGTGTAAATATTTTAAGATTTCACCAATCTTAAAATGTTGATACCCCAATCAATGAAATCTGAGAACAATACTTTCAAATAAACAAACATACACACCCAACAGAATCCAAAAGTCTGGAAGACCCATGGAGACAAGTGTGGCCTGCCCACAGGACCCTTCATACTCACCCACTTCTCTCCATCTCTACCACATCGCTCTAACCTAGACAATTAGCACTCACCTCCTGGACACACAGTAGCCTCCTCATTAACTTCTCTACTGCCCGTTTCTTTGACATTGCCCCCACCAACCCATTTTTCACAGTGAGTACAGAGTTTCAAAATGTAAATCAAAGCATGTTATTCACCCCTCTACTTAAAACCTGACAAGGTCTCAGGAGGAACCTTTGCCAGATCTTGCTTCAAATAAAGTGTAAAATAAAAATCTAAAAATAACATTCAAGACAATTAGAAATTTGAACAATAACAGGAATTGGATAGCTTTAAGTAATTACTGTTAATTTTAGGTCTAATATTATGGTTATATTAGATACATACAGAAATGTTTACAGACAAAATAATGACATATGGAATTTGCCTAAACTGTGCATGGGATAGAGGGAGAGTAAGGGTTACACAAAATAAACAATACTGGCCAGGGGTTAATAACTGCTGAGACCGGACAAAGGATAAACAGAGTTCACTATACTGTTCTACGCCGTGCGAGGCTGAAATGCTCCTAGAATAAAGTGCCTCCAGATCTTACATAAGCTGCTCTCCATCTGCCTTCAGATGAGCACATTTCAGCATGCTCTTTCAGACAGATATGACTGATATTGGGATGAAAGGACATTTTAAGATTAACTTTCCTTTTCTACTAACATCCCATCTAACCACTCTGCCGAGAATGTTATTCAGGAAATAACAGAAAGTGTGCCCTGGAATATTCTTTCCTAGCAAAGGTGTTCCAGCTCCAGTATGATTCACCTGCACTAATGTGTAACTAAACCTCAGATCAGAGACCAAACACATTTCCGCGTCTCTAAAACATCTAACGAGCTAATTCTAAAGCTCTGGGGGTAGATTCAATTACTTCTTGGCATGTCCCTTCTGGCACACACATTTTGAGAACTATTCCAACCATTCACATGATTTACTTTTGAAGTCCTAAAAACAGAATACTCAAAGCAAAGGCTGAAACAAGAAGGTGGCCATGAACAAAACTCTCCAGGTAAATCGAATGCCAGAAGACCCAGAGGGTCTTTTCAGTTTCTCACTGTTCTTAAAACGAGCTCAGAAAGCATGAAGACGAGGCAAATACACCCGGGGGAGCAAACACGCTCACGCAGTGTGGCCGCGGCGGCCTCTGCTGGTGCCCGAGGCCCCTCACCCCCAGCTGCAGACAGCCTTGGGAACTGTCAACAGGAAAACAAGGAAAGAGGTATCTGTCTCTGCAGTTTCCTCCTTCCGGCCACTCCCTCCTGATGCTTCATACATCTCATCAGAGCTGCTTTCCACACCACGTGCAAGGCACCAGAGACAGAAAGTTACAAAATGAGCAGATTTTAGACAAGTAAATGCACCTAAATATCCTTCATGCCATGAGAAATCTACTCATGTGTCAGCAGGGCAAAAGTGTCAGGGGAGGTAGAAAAGCAGAGCAAGGATGTTACGAGTTGAATCCTATGCCCCTAAATTCATGCTGAAGCCTTAACTCCTACTCCTCAGAATGTAACCTTATCTGGACACAAGTCACTGCAAACAGAATTAGTTAAGACAATGTCATACTGGAACAGGGTGCGTCCTGGATTCAATACTGATCTCAATACCGATCTCGGGTGGCCTCGGCCAGCAGCGGCCTGAAGCAGTGTTTTGGTCCCCAGCCAGAGACTGAGGTTAGACCACGGCAGTGATAGCACTGAATCCTAACTTCTAGACCACCAGGGACCAGTGGCCAGTGATGAGGCCCTGGCCCATCAGCTGTGTAGAAATGAATTTCCACATAGAGACAGAGGATAGTGAGACAAGTATAGTGTTTATTAGGAGAAAAAAGAGTGCACGTGGATAGACACACGGGTAGGTTCAAAGAGACAGTCAGGCCCTCACGAGAGCTGAGTCACTTTTACGGGGCACTTCTTCCGGGTTTCCTTTGGCCAATCATCTTGCTTTGCCTGGTTCTGAGTCCATACCTGGTTTATCTTTGGGTCCTCCCATGCGCAAGAGCATCTTTCAGTCAAGGTTGTTGCTACTGCTGCTGCTAAGTCGCTTCAGTCGTGTCCGACTCTGTGCGACCCCATAGATGACAGCCCACCAGGCTCCCCCATCCCTGGGATTCTCCAGGCAAGAAAGAACACTGGAGTGGGTTGCCATTTTCTTCTCCAACTCAGTCAAGGTAGATTTTAGCAAAGAGGACTGTGGGTGGGCTGACATCGCTTACTGTAGAGGGGAGGCCCCCTCCCTTTTGACCTCCAAGGAGCCCTTCTGGGCATGTGCAGTCAGGGAGATTCCCCTGACTTCGAAAAGGAGGGATATGTGGTCTCTCTCTCCTCTGGACAGGCCTCCGCTCTCCTCCTCCTCGCTACTTTGGAATGTCTGTCCACAGGGGAGGAACTCCGGCCCCTCAGCCTGGGGCCCATCCAGCCCCCGCCTCAATCTGACTGGCGTCCTTTCGCAGGCGGGACCTCGGGACACAGACATGACTACAGGGGGAAGGCCACGTACAGAGGCCCCCTCACTGTCTCAGAAGGAACCTGCCCTGCTGACACCCTGACTGGGCACGTCTGGTCTCCAGAACTGAGACGATAACCTCCTGGTTCAAGTCACCCAGGCTGTGGGGCTATTCATGGCAGCCCCGGGACACTGAGAGAGAGGGCCGCCAGGAAAGCTTCACAGGAGAGACGCTTTTAGAGCTAAGTGGCACTTCCAGGCTGGCCTGGGGCAGGAGGCAGTCAGTTAGTCAATGAACATCTCTGGGAGGGCTCCGTAACATTTGCACCCAGAATGAAACGACACACTCCGTTAAACAGAAGCTGGTCTCACCAAAGAAAAGGGAGGGGGTGGACAGCTAGATGAGGTGATGTGCATGTTAAATAACTGGATTGTGGGAATCATTTCACAATGCATATACACATCAAATCATCACGCTGTATACTTTAAACATATTACAGACAAATGTACCTCAATAAAGCCAGAAAAAAGCATAAAACAAAACAAAAACAAGTGGAGCCTTCACTGGAAAGAGTGACAAGATTTTAAACAAGTTTGGCGGAGCTAACACTGAAGGCTGAGCCCAGGCAAAGCGCTGAGAACAGTGCGGCACAGAAAGTCCACACCCTGCCCGGCGCCTCGGTGGGGAAGTAGAAGGCACAAAGAAGTCCCCATCAAAAATTCATTGCAAATTCTCAGAATCCTTCCACTGTGGAAGGGGTGCTCAGCCAGGCAAGGAAAGGGGAAGTTCTAACATCTCCTGACAAAGGAGCCCGGCACTGGAGCCCCCTCCCAAGAAAGATAGAGCACCACCACAGTGAGCTACACCTCCCGCTGCCTACGCTACTACCGGCCCACCCACACAACGGACAAACACCTGCCTGTGTTTAAGATTCCTCTTCACAGCTTCAGGAAGTTCTGTGCCCTGCCTGGGGCCCCGCGGCTCACCGAAAGCCTTTAAGTACTCTGATCAGATCCCTTCTATTCCTGGGTCTCCAGATGTTCCCATGGAGACGGAACTGCTCAAAAGTTCAAGATAAGCTCTGCTTACTAAGTGGT
>NW_011476128.1:53353-57059 GCF_000754665.1 Bison bison bison | reverse complement strand
ACTGATCTAACTCATTTCTTACGTGTATTAACTCATCTTCCCTACAGATAAGGAAACTGAGAGGCACGAAGCAGTGAAGAGCCGACAGCAGGGTTACTGGGATCGTAACTCAGGCTGCCTGGCGCCAGGGCACCTGCTTTTAACACTAGCACACGTCACCTCTCACCCTCACGTGTCCACAAGCTCAAGGTTGAAAAAAATGGAAAGGTAAAACTGAATCAAAGCAGTGCTGCCTAGCCGAGCTACCTACTCTCATGCTCCTTCCAGTGAGGAACTATATGGGTGGGCCCTCTTGCTTCTCGCCTTTAGGATGAATGATTTAACAGGTTCCCAGCTTAAATCTTCCACACTTTGTAACATTTCTACAGTTATATAGCTGCTGTTTTCCTTAACTGTAGCATTTAATCAATTTTTTGGTGTATTACAGAGATTCCAATTACTTGCTGAAGGTTACACAGCCATGGTGGGAAAGCATGACTCTTAAATTAAGACTATGGTTTAGAGACCGCACTCTCATTGCTTCTACTGAACAGCCCCTCTGTGCTGAGGGAAGGCTTCTTCCCTCTGTGGACAGTAATGGGCAGAGGACAGACCCCTGGGCTAGGTACCAGTGGTTAGTCCCACTCGTTCCACCGTATAATTTCAACACTTAGGGAGTCCTCACCCATGAAGTAAAAATACCTTCTTAACCTAATGGTTAAATGAGAAAATGTATCTGAAAGCAATAAAACAGGATAGAGGCTAGTCACCATCTCCATGACTCACAAACTCCATCATATTCCCCAAGCCCAGCTGAGGAAATGCAGCTAGAAAATGCAAGGGATGAGAAGAGTGACTGATGCGTGAAGGGGACAAGGACAGCGCCACGGGCCACTGCGGAGGACGCACTTCCACAGAGACCAGTTCACTCCCACAGCCCTGCAGGAGTTCCTGAGGCCTCAGGTAAGTAGACAGCCACTCAGGACCTAAACCCAAGACCACCGGCTCCAAACGCCACGCTCACCCACAGCTGCCACACAGGAAGTCACAAGGTGGACACTGGCCAAGGGCAGGCAGCACACTGCAGTCTAGCCTCCCCCACCGACGGCCACACGATAGGCCTCAACAAAATCTAAGTGGGTGGATGGTGGAGAGGCATATAAAACCACTTTCCATTACTAATTTCACAAAATTCTGCTAAGTTCACTAAATTACTAAACTCACAAAATTCATCCAAGCAAACAAAAAAACGCTATTTCAAGTAACACCCATTACTTTCAGATAGCACGTACAGCAAATATTAGCCAGCATACTCTTAAGCACTTTCAAGAAGTAACTTCACAAAGCAAACTACAATTCAGATTTCATGAGAGGAATCCAGGAGAAATAATTTTATGTGTTGCTGTTGTTAAGTCGCTAAGCCATGTGCAACTCTCTGAGACCCCATGGGCTGCAGCATGCCAGGCTTCCCTGTCCTTCACTACCTCCCAGGTATCTCACAAACTAGCAAATACCTACCCCTCCACAGGACGGTCTCCACCAGTTACTATACCGATGCACATATTCTGAGATGTTCATGCCCAGAACACATGCAGAAAAAACAGAATTCAATTTTATCCTCTGACCACGTCAACCACTTTCTCTATTTTAGTTCCTTCATGATACTGTTAACCGTCCTTCAATTACCTTACTATTTTCATTTTTTTAGCTATATTTTTCCTGAATCAATGACTTTCAAAATTTACAGCTTAACTGAAACAAAACATTTTCTCAATTTCATTCCATGAGGGCAACTTACTTTTATCTTTCTGGGAAGGAGGAGGAAGGTACCAAAACTTGGCAGGGCTGTAAGCAAGGAAGGTTAAAACACCACAAAAACAAGCAAGCAGCTTTTTCAGAATTTAATGGTAACTAAATGTTCCAATTTGTGAAGTAACTGGTTTTGTGGAAGACAAATGATAAAAGAAAGCTCTGAAGGCATGACTCAGCCAAGACTAATAAACCGAGAACAAAACTGTTGAGAATGCTAACATATGCATACTCTGTCCACACAAACACTGGGACTTCTGAAAACGGTGTCAGCTTTCCCACTTTAGAGCAAGAGAGGAAATATTTAAAATCACAATAATCAGTCTCAGTAAAAATCTGCCACAGGTTTACTCTCTGAAAAGTATTAACATTTATATCAGCTGATGGAGATTGGAAACCCTTTATGCTATGAAATAATTATGAGCACACAAATTCTTAGTGGTCTCAATTTCACAAAAATAAGGATATACTATTAAGTGAAAAAAAGCAAGGTACAGTGCTCACTTCAGCAGCACATATACTAAAACTGGAAAGATACAGAGAAGATTGGCATGGCCTCTGTGCAAGGATGACACACAAATTCATGAAGCATTCCCTATTTCAAAAAAAGCAAGATACAGAGAACAGCGTACCTAGAGTTCCTCTTGAGGCGGGAGGAAGGATACAAAAAACACTCATATTTGCTTGTATTTGCATAAAGAAATGTAGGAACAAATGTACTAGAAATTTAAGATGGTGGTTTGCACTTTTAAGGAATGGAGGGATCCGGGTAGACGGAGGACAGAGAAAGCCAGCAGAGTCCTTGTTGTACAAACATACATTTTTAAAATTAAATTCATAAAAAGAAAAAGTTTAAAAATAAAACACCATAAAGCACATAAATAAAATCCTAAGCATCCCTGAAGGTATAAATCAACAGCATACACAGTATCTTGTCCTTCCAGCAGGGTAATGACATCAAGCATTTGTCTTAAAGTTTTATAGTTTAATATATAGTCTGTTGGGCATCTACCGACCTGGGCAGTTCATCTTTCAGTGTCATCTCTGAATGATCATGACTAGGTCATGGCATCCGGAGAAATATCAGTAAGCTCAGATACACAGATGGCACCACCCTTATGGCAGAAAGCGAAGAGGAACTAATAAGCCTCTTGATGAAACTGAAAGAGACTGAAAAGGCTGGCTTAAAACTCAACATTCAGAAAACTAAGATCATGGCATCTGGTCCCATTACTTCATGGCAAATAGATGGCTAAACAATGCAAACAGTAGAGACTTTATTTTCTTGGGCTCCAAAATCAGTGCAGATGGTGACTACAGCCATGAAAATAAAAGACGCTTGCTCTTTGGAAGAAAAGGTATGACAAAACTAGACAGTATATTAAAAAGCTGACAAATCACTTTGCCAACAAAGGTGCATCTAGTCAAGGCTATGGTTTTCCCAGTGGTCATGTATGGATGTGAGAGTTGGAGCATAAAGAAAGCTGAGCGCCGAAGAATTGATGCTTTTGAACTGTGGTGTTGGAGAAGACTCTTGAGAGTCCCTTGGACTGCAAGGAGATCCAACCATTCCATTCTAAAGGAGATCAATCCTGGGTGTTCATTGGAAGGACTGATGTTGAAACTCCAATATTTTGGTCACCTGATGTGAAGAACTGACTCATTGGAAAAGACCCTGATGCTGGGGAAGATTGAAGGCAGGAGGAGAAGGGGACAACAGAGGATGAGATGGTTGGATGGCATCACCGACTCAATGGACGTGAGTTTGAGTGAACTCCAGGAGTTGGTGATAGACAAGGAAGCCTGGCATGCTGCAGTCCATGGGGTCGCAAAGAGTCGGACACGACTGAGCGACTGAACTGAACTGAACTGATATGTCTCGTTAAGAACTTTAGCAGGGTGGCCCTATCCTGACTTT
>NW_011476128.1:49713-52700 GCF_000754665.1 Bison bison bison | reverse complement strand
AACCCCTTCATTTCAGAACTATGAAAACTGAGGCTCAGAAACAGAAGAAGATGGACCTGGGCACAATGGGCATCACGGGCAGAGAACAGCAGCCCGGTGTGTCTGAGGTCAGGCTGAGGGCAAGCCAGAGGTCCAACGCGCAGCTTGCCGCTAGATCCTGAACTTCTGAAGTCGCTTAACTTCTCTCTGAAAATCAGTTTCATCACCTATAAATGAATGCGGTCATGGAAACCTCAAGGGATATTATAAGAATCAAAAATGCTACTTAGACAGCATTTAGCAGTGTTTGCCAGTGGACACATATTAAAGGGCGGCTATGATTACTGGACAAGGCTGGGTCCAAAGTGTCCTGGTCAGGTTTTATGGACATTCCACAACACCAAATTCCTCCTTGCTTGCTTTATTTTTACTATTGGTTAGAAATAACTGAAAATTTCAGACATCTATCACAACTGCAACTGGTTTCAAAAACATATTAAAAGATATTTTCTTATATGTATAATTTCTCATTATTACCACCATAGGAATTTCCTATGTTAATATCCAAAATACTTCTGAAGGCTTTAATAATCCAAATGATATTTGAAAGGGAAAACCATGAAGGTCTTAAAGTGAATAAAATGGCCTAATTTTCATTTTCTCACAATAAGGGGAAATGGCCAAAACCAACTGAAACAAAGGAAAATTATGCCTCAAACTGCATATATTTTATTAGTCTTTATTTAATCAAAATGTGCCATTTCAAACAAACATGACCCTACTGAGGTGGGGGCAGATTTCAAACTCTCAAAGGCTCCATCCGCACTTGGGCCACAGAAGCGACAGATCCCAGAAATAACTTTTCTGGGATGCAGCTGAAGCAGAAGCTGAAGGATATCCTCCGTGAACGCCTACCGAGCTCCTCCTGTCGTTGTTCAGTCACTAAGCCGTGTCCGACTCTCTGCAACCCCACGGACCGCAGCATGCCAGGCTCCTCCGCCCTTCACCATCTTCTGGAGTTTGCTCAAACTCATATCCATTGACCTGGCAATGCTGTCTAACCATCTCATCCTGTCGCCCCCTTCTCCTCCTGCCCTCAATCTTTCCCAGCATCAGGGTCCTTTCCAGTAAGTAGACTCTTCACATCAAGTGGCCGAAGGACTGGAGCTTCAGCTTCAGCATGAGTCGTTCCAGTGAATATTCAGGACTGATTTCCTTTAGGATGGACTGGCTGGTCTCCTTGCAGTCCAAGGGACTCTCAAGAGTCTTCTCCAACCACAGTTCAAAAGCATCAATTCTTTGGCACTCAGCCTTCTTTACTGTCCAACTCTCACATTGATACATGACTACTGGAAAAACCATAGCTTTGACTATACGGACCTTTATTTGCAGAGTGATGGATGCCTCTGCTTTTTACTATGCTGTCTAGGTCTCTCCTATCTTTTTTCCCACAGAGCAAGCGTCTTTTAATTTCATGGCTGCAGTCACTCTCTGCAGTGATTCTGGAACCCAGGAAAATAAAATTTGTCACAGATTCCATTTTTTCCCCAACTATTTGCCATGAAGTGATGGACCACATGGCATGATCTTAGTTTTTTGCTCCTACCATGAAGCTAACGCAGGCTAGGCACTGTGTTAGCTTCAATCTGGATGCTTGGAGACTCAATGCACAAAACAGAGATTTCTGCCTTCAGGAAACATATACACATAGCAGAGGGGGCCAGGCAATAAGTGAGCTACATAAATAACTTACACAGTGCCATGGGCAGGGGACTGGGAGGATGGGGGTGGGGAGGTCAGTGGCAATATTAAGGAAGGGATCCTGAGGTGGCATCAGAGGTGGTGAGAGTGACAGGCACTCCAGCAACATCTGGAGCCAGGCCAGGAGTGAGGAGTGGCTTTGTTTGGGAGTGGAAGGGGATGAAACTAAATCTGCTTATCATCATTTTCTTTAAGAACTGAGATATTTCAGTTACGTCTTGGTAAATAAGCAAAAAAAGATATTAACACTAGGAGGGCCCTTCATACCCATGTCCAAAACAGAACTCTTAATCATCCCCCAGCCTAGCCTCCCTGCTTGGACTTAAACTCCTGTAACACATTCTCCATAAAAATACAATCAAATCAGGTCCTCCTCCTACCTGATTCCTATCAGTGACTTCCCACAGTCCCTGAGTAAATCTGAACTGCTGATACCAGCCAGCAGGGACCTTTCCAGCTAGGGCCCAGCAATCTTTTTGCCTCCTTGTCCCAGATAAACTGGCCTCCTTCTTCTGCAAAAACACCCAGCTCCTTCCTGCCTCAGAACCTTTAGACCCTTCTCTGCCCAAAACAAATTTACTTCAGCTACTTTGAGCACCTTACTCCTTATCAGTCAGGTTTCAGGTCATGTTTCACATCCAAGTTTTGAGAAGTTTCCCTCACTGCGAGATTTAGAGCAGCCCCTCTTCCCAGCTCTCTCACATCACCCAGGGTTTTCTTCCCTTTCGAGGCATTCATTTGTACTTTCAGAGTACAGACTCTGGACTTAAACTGCTTGAGTTCAAACTCCAGCTCAGCCATTTACTGGCTCTGCAGTTGTTCCAGTAGCTAAGTTGTGTCCGACTCTTCGCAACCCATGGACTGCCAACAGCACACCAGGCTTCCCTGTCCTTCACCACCTCCCTGAGTTTGCTCAGACTCATGTCCATTCAGTCAGTCGTTGATGCCATCCAACCATCTCATCCTCTGTTGTCCCTTCTCCTGCCCTCACTTTCCCAGCATCAGAGTCTTTATGTGACTCGGCTCTTCCCATCAGGTTGGCCAAAGGATTGGAGCTTTAGCATCAGTCCTAACAATGAATATTCAGGCTTGATTTGCTTTAGGACTGACTGGTTTGACCTCCTTGCTGTCCAAGGGACTCTCAAAAGTCTTCTCCAAAGAAGAAAATTAAAAAAAAAAAAAAAAAAGGTGGGTGGGGGGAGTCTTCTCTAGCACCACAATTTGAAGCATCAATTCTCAGGGCTCAG
>NW_011476128.1:48649-48824 GCF_000754665.1 Bison bison bison | reverse complement strand
GATGTATTCTGCAAATAACTTAAATAAGCAGGGTAAACTCCTTTCCCATTTTTTTTTTTCTTTCCCAATTTTGAATGAGTTCGTTGTTCCATATCTAGTTCTAACTGCTGCTACTTGAACTTCATACAGGTTTCTCAGGAGGCATGTAAGGTGGTCTGGTATTCCCATCTCCTTA
>NW_011476128.1:41784-48277 GCF_000754665.1 Bison bison bison | reverse complement strand
TCTAGTCTTTCCCATTCTATCCTTTTCCTCTATTTCTTTGCATTGGTCACCTAAGGCGGCCTTCTTCTCTCTCCTTGTTATTCTCTGGAACTCTGCCTTCTGTCGAGTGTGTCTTTCCCTTCCTCCCTTGCCTTTAGCTTTTCTTCTCTGCTCTCTGTAAGGCCTCCTCAGACGGCCACTTTGTCTTCTTGCATTTCCTTTTCTTGGGGATGGTTTTGGCCACCACCTCCTGTACAGTGCTACAAACCTCCATCCACAGTTCTTCAGGCACTCTATCAGATCTAATCCCTTGAATCCATTTGTCACCTCCACTGTATAATAAGGGATTTGATCTAGGTCATACTCAGTCTAGTGGTTTTCCCTACTTTCTTCAATTTAAGTCTGAACTTGGCAATAAGGAGCTCACGATCTGAGCCACTGTCAGCTCCCGGTCTTGTTTTTGCTGACTGTATAGAGTTTCTCCATCTTCAGCTGCAAAGAATATAATCAAGGCAATTTCGGTATTGACCATCCAGTGATGTCCATGTGTAGAGTGATCTCTTGTGTTGTTGGAGGAAGGTGTTTGCTATGACCAGTGGGTTCTCTTGGCAAAGCTGTTAGCCTTTGCCCTGCTTCATTTTGCACTCCAAGGCCAAACTTGCCTGTTATTCCACGTATCTCTTTTCTTCTACTTTTGCATTCTAGTCCCCTCTGATGAAGAGAACATCATTTTCTGGCATTAGTTCTAGAAGGTCCTGTAGGTCTTCACAGAACCAGCCAACTTCAGCTTCTTCAGCATTAGTGGTTGGGGCATAGACTTGGATTACTGTTGAATGGTTGGAATGGTTTGGATGTTGAATGGTTCAGAATCAGTGAACTACAATGGATGGGAATGGGTGAATTTAATTCAGATAACCAAAACATCTACTACTGTGGGCAAGAATTCCTTAGAAAAAATGGAGTAGCCCTCATAGTCAACAAGAGTCTGAAATGCAGTACTTGGATGCAATCTCAAACACGACAGAATGATCTCAGTTTCCAAGGCAAACGCTCTGTAAGCTTGGGTAAATTTCTTAATTTCCCTGATCTCACCTCCCACATCTGAACTAATGAGGCTAACAAACGTGCCCCTCATAATGAGTGCAAAATGTCTAGCACGGATGTCTAACTAACCACATACTAACACACCAAGTGCCAGTTATCAGTACTACCTTCAGAAATCCACTGTCTCCCCGGTTAGAATGTAACCTCTCCAGAGAGCAGGAGGCTTACCTCCCTCACTCACTACTGTTTGCACATGGCTAACACCTAGTAGGCCCTCGATAAACATATACTGAGGAGCAAATACACACTCAGGTCTCACATTCTGGACTGGCAATGCTAACCTAAGTCTGGATTCCAGAGGCATCTGACTGTAAGAAAAGTCATCACTTTGCCCCATCCAATCAAAACTGACGTATGACCAAGAGACTCTGGGGATACAAGCAGTTAACTAAACAAACTCCAAATCTCAGTCCACCACTCACAAGGAAGTTCCAGGCTGCAAACCAACAATCTGTGTGTCAAACTGGGTTTTATATTTCAAGTAACCTGGGTATTATGTTTCTAAGAATTACGTCAATTCCCAAAGTTGGTAGACAAGACTAAAGCTGCATCCATCTCTAGCTGACTGAATTTGGAGACTCAAGCAAGGATAACTCCCAAGGTCAGGAATTAAGAAAAGGAGAATTCTAGACTCATGGTACCAGAGGCCCAGAAAGACCCAGACAAGCAAGTCAGGAAGCACAGGCTGACCAGACATATGTGAGTATAGAAAATTCTATACAGACTTCATATGGAAGTTACTCTGCAATCCAGTTAAACACATGAGGAAGGACTAACAACATGAGCCTAAGACGAGAATGTTTTTACCTTGAATCGACAGTTAGCCAAGCAATACTATCACTGTTAACCAGAATGTGACCCAGTTTTAAAATGATCAAATAAACTGTTCTTTCCCAAGTATGTTATACTGCGGGTCTAGGAAAACCTAGGCACCTTGGCCTTGCAGCCTGACCTTCTAGGGTTAATAAAGGAGAGAAATGGTCCATTTAGTCAACTGTTCAATCCCAAGCCTCATATGAATAATCATGCTTCCTTCATTTACTTAGGGGAGGCAATTCTCCTCAGGGCCCAAAAGTCTGACAATACCTCAAACTGATTTCCACACAACAGTTCAGAACATTCTGAAAACCTACAGCATACTTTCGAGTGAACATCAACATTTTAGGATTCAGTGAACTAAAATGGACCAGAGTAGGTGAATTTAATTCAGATGACCAGTATATCTACTACTGTGGGCAAGAATACCTTAAAAGAAATGGAGTAGCCTTCACAGACAACAAGAGAGTCCAAAATGCAGTACTTGGGTGCAAACTCAAATACGATAGAATGATCTGTTCATTTCCAAGGCAAACCATTCACTATCACAGTAATCCAAGCCTATGCCCCAACCAGCTGAAGAAGCTGAAGTTGAACGGCTCTATGATGATCTACAAGACCTTCTAGAACTAACACCAAAATAAAAATGTCCTTTCCATCACAGGGGACTGGAATGTAAACGTAGGAAGTCAAGAGATACCTGGAGTAACAAGTTTGGTCTTGGGAGTACAAAATGAAGCAGGGCAAAGGCTAACAGAGCTTTGCCAAGAGAACCCACTGGTCATAGCAAACACCTTCCTCCAACAACACAAGAGACGACTCTACACATGGACATCACCAGGAATCAGCTTGATTATACTCTTTGCAGCCAAAGATGGAGAAGCGCTATACAGGCAGCAAAAACAAGACCTGGGAGCTGACTGTGGCTCAGAACACAGACTCCTCATTGCCAAATTCAGACTTAAATTGAAGACAGTGGGGAAAACCACTAGACCATTCAGGTATGACCTAAATCAAATCCCTTAATGATTATACAATGGAAATGACAGATTTAAGGGACAGAGTTCCTGAAGAACTAAGGATGGAGGTTCGTGACACTGTGCAGGCGGCGATGCTCAAAACCACCCCCCAAAAAAAGCAGCACAAGAAAGCAGAACGGCTGCCTGGGGAGGCCCCGCAGATGGCGGAGCAAAGTGGAGAAGGAAAGACGGCTGCCCGGGGAGGCCCCGCAGACGGCGGAGCAAAGCGGAGAAGGAAAGACGGCTGCCCGGGGAGGCCCCGCAGACGGCCGAGCAAAGCAGAGAAGGAAAGACGGCTGCCCGGGGAGGCCCCACAGACGGCCAAGCAAAGCGGAGAAGGAAAGATGCACCCATCTGAATGCAGAGTTCCAAAGAATAGCAGGGAGAGATAAGAAAGCCTTCCTCTGTGATCAATGCAAAGAAATAGAGGAAAACAACAGAATGGGAAAGACTAGAGATCTCTTCAAGAAAATTAGACACTAAGAGAACATTTCATGCAAAGAAGGGCTCAATAAAGGACAGAAATGGTATGGACCTAACAGAGCAAAAGATATAAGAACAGGTGGCAAGAATACACAGAACTATACAAAAACGATCTATATGACCCAGGTAACCACGATGGTATAACTCACCTAGAGCCAAAAGTCCTGGAATTTGAAGTAAAGTGGGCCTTAGGAAGCATCACTATGAACAAAGCTAGTGGAGGTGATGCAATTCCAGCTGAGCTACTTTCATCCTAAAAGATGATGCTGCTAAAGTGCTGTGTTCTATACTCAAGCAAATTTGGAAAACTCAGCAGTGGCCACAGGACTGGAAAATGTCAGTTTTCATCCCTATCCCAAAAAAAGGCAATGCCAAAGAATGTTCAAACAACTGCACTCATCTCACACGCTAGCAAAGCAATGCCCAACATTCTCCAAGAGAGGCTTCAACAGTATGTGAACCGAGAACTTTCAGATGTTCAAGCTGGATTTAGAAACGGCAGAAGAATCAGCAATCAAATTGCCAACATCCAATGGATCATAGAAAAAGCAAGAGAATTCCAGAAAAACCATGTACTTCTGCTTCATTGACTACACTAAAGCCTTTGACTGGGTGGATCACAATAAACTGCAGAAAATTCTTAAAGAGATTAGGAACACCAGACCACCTTACCTGCCTCCTGAGAAGAATCTGTATTCAGGTCAAGAACCAAATGTTAGAACCAGACAAGGAACAATTGACTGCTTCCAAATTGGGAAAAGAATACATCAATGCTGTATACTGTCACCCTGCTTATTTAACCTCTATGCAGAGTACATCATGCAAAATGACAGGCTGGATGAAGCACAAGCCGGAATCAAGATTGCTGGGATAATATCAATAACCTCAGATATGCAGATGACACCACCATTATGGTAGAAAGCAAAGAGGAGCTAAAGAGCCTCTTGAAAGTGAAATAGGCGAGTGAAAAACTGGCTTAAAATTCAATATTCAGAAAACTAAGATCATGGCATCTGGTCCCATCACTTTATGGCAAATAGATGGGGAAACAATGGAAACACGAGAGGCTTTATTTTCTTTGACTCCAAAATCGGTGCAGGTGGTAACCACAGTCATGAAATTAAAAGACGCTTGCTCCTTGGAAGAAAAGCTAAGACCAACCTGCTGCTGCTGCTGCTGCTAAGTTGCTTCAGTCGTGTCCGACTCTGTGCGACCCCATAGACAGCAGCCCACCAGGCTCTCCCGTCCCTGGAATTCTCCAGGCAAGAACACTGGAGTGGGTTGCCACTTCCTTCTCCAATGCACAAAGTGAAAAGTGAAAGTGAAAGTGAAGTCGTGCCCGACTCTCAGCAACCCCATGGACTACAGCCCACCAGGCTCCTCCGTCCATGGGATTTTCCAGGCAAGAGTACTGGAGTGGGTTGTCATTGCCTTCTCCACGACCAACCTAGAGAGCATATTAAAAAGCAGAGCTATTACTTTGCAGACAAAGGTCCATGCAGTCAAGGCTATGGTTTTTCCAATAGTCATGTATGGATGTGAGAGCTGGATCATAAAGAAAGTTGAGTGCCGAAGAACTGATGCTTTTGAACTCTGGTGTTGGAGACTCTTGAGAGTCCCTTGGACTGCAAGGAGATCAAACCAGTCTATCCTAAAGGAAATCAGTCCTGAATATTCATTGGAAGGACTGATGCTGAAGTTGAAGTCCCAATACTTTGGCCACCTGATGCGAAGAACTGACTCACTGGAAAAGATCCTAATGCTGGGGAAGATTGAGGGCAGGAGGAGAAGGGGACGACAGAGGATGAGATGGTTGGATGGCATCATGGAATCAATGGGCCTGAGTTTGAGCGAGCTCTGGGAGATGGTGGTAGACAAGGAAGGCTGGTGTGCTTCAGTCCATGGCGTGTAAAGAGTTGGACACAACTGAATGATTGAACTGAATAGCATATTTTAACAAGCCAATAAAAATACAAAGCACTCTCAAATAACTGCAACAGCATAAATAAAATAAATAACCCTCCAAACGTTCAGTTCAGTTCAGTCACTCAGTCGTGTCCGACTCTTTGCGACCCCACGAACCGCAGCACGCCAGGCTTCCCTGTCCATCACCAACTCCCAGAGTTCACTTAAACTCACGTCCATCGAGTCAGTGATGCCATCCAGCCATCTCATCCTCTGTCATCCCCTTCTCCTCCTGCCCTCAATCCCTCCCAGCATCAGACTCTTTTACAATGAGTCAACTCTTCGCATGAGGTGGCCAAAGTACTGGAGTTTCAGCTTTAGCATCAGTCCTTCCAAGGAACACCCAGGACTGATCTCCTTTCTCATGGACTGGATGGATCTCCTTGCAGTCCAAAGGACTCTCAAGAGTCTTCTCCAACACCACAGTTCAAAAGCATCAATTCTTCGGTGCTCAGCTTTCTTCACAGTCTAACTCTCACATCCATACATGACCACTGGAAAAGCCATAGCCTTGACTAGACGGCCCTTTGTTGGCAAAGTAATGTCTCTGTTGTTGAATATGCTATCTGGGTTGGTCATAACTTTCCTTCCAAGGAGTAAGCGTGTTTTAATCTCACAGCTGCAATCACCATCTACAGTGATTCTGGAGCCCCCAAAAATAAAGTCTGACACTGTTTCCACTGTTTCCCCATCTATTTCCCATGAAGTGATGGGACAAGATGCCATGATCTTAGTTTTCTGAATGTTGAGCTTTAAGCCAACTTTTTCACTCTCCTCTTTCACTTTCATCAAGAGGCTTTTTAGTTCCTCTTCACTTTCTGCCATAAAGGTGGTATCATCTGCATATCTGAGGTGATTGATATTTCTCTCGGCAATCTTGATTCCAGCTTGTGCTTCCTCCAGCCCAGTGTTTCTCATGATGTACTCTGCATATAAGTTAAATAAGCAGGGTGATAATATACAGCCTTGACGTACTCCTTTTCCTATTTGGAACCAGTCTGTTGTTCCATGTCCAGTTCTAACTGATGCTTCCTGACCTGCATATAGGTTTCTCAAGAGGCAGGTCAGGTGGTCTGGTATTCCCATCTCTTTCAGAATTTTCCACAGTTTATTGTGATCCACACCTG
>NW_011476128.1:36908-41684 GCF_000754665.1 Bison bison bison | reverse complement strand
ACAGTTTATTGTGATCCACACAGTCAAAGACTTTGGCATAGTCAATAAAGCAGAAATAGATGCTTTTCTGAAACTCTCTTGCTTTTTCCATGATCCAGCGGATGTTGCCAATTTGATCTCTGGTTCCTCTGCCTTTTCTAAAACTAGCTTGAACATCTGGAAGTTCACGGTTCACGTATTGCTGAAGCCTGGCTTGGAGAATTTTGAGCCTTTTAAAAAATCCTAGTGTGGGACCTTGCCTAGAGTGGGACCTCAAAAAACAGTTGCTAAATCAAACGGTGTAAATTGGAAAAGAAAATTTACAGCATAAGTAACTCTCCACATGGGTTAGGATGAAATAAAAAGTTTCAGTTCCTTTTAAGCTCACATACTCTGAAAAGGAAGCAGAGGTATCAGAAAAATGTCCCTTATTTGATGGATCGGAAGTGGCTGCTTTATTTGGTATTTCTCTGATTAGCAGGAAAGGATGAATGCTTTTTATATGTTTATTTACATCTGAAATTTCCATTACTGTCTATTAATTTCTCTGTCCACCTGCCTATCTATTGAAATCTTGATGTATTTATTCCTACAAATTTGAATTAAACTGTATATTTACAATGACCTTTTGTTATATTTGACATTTCCAGAGTATTATCTTCCATAGTTTTATTTTTCAGTGAGCAAACATTTTAACATTTTAATATTCTGGTCTGCAAACCTCTTCCTTCAAATTCTTCTCCTTTTAAATAGAAAGTTATTCCTTCATTGGCACATGTATGAGAAACTGTTCCAAGAAAGTTTTAGGAATTATCTCTAATAAACATTACTTTGCTTTTTCTCTACAGTCCTTATAATTTTAAACATCTTTCCTGAATCCATCTGGAATTTACTGGGATGCTCTTTTCCAGTTAGCTCACTGCCTTCTCCCTGGACACTGAGGGGTGTGTTTCTCCCTCCCCACCAGGCCCAGTGGTGAACGTTTCAACTGTGCACCAGCAGCACCCGCTACCGCCTCACATCCTCACTGTCATCTTTTTCACCTCAGTTTCCTCATTTGTAATAAAATATACTCAAATCACGTTTCAAGGCTGTGTGGACAATTAGAAACAGCGAGTGTAAACCATCTAGTGCAGTGTCTGGCACGGTGAGTGCCCGACAAGCAGGGAATATTGTGATGATCTAGTATCTGATGAGAATGTGAAAGCAGCTGCTAAAAACGTTCATTTCAAAAGCTTCAAGAACATTAAGTTTAACCAACTAAAAGTTAAAATACATTAATTAAAAACATTCTATTAAAAGTACTGTGTTCTATCAACACATGGAGCACAAATAAAGAAGTGAAGTTTCTCTAACTCAATTTCTAAATCAATACTGTAGTGTAGGTTACTGAAAGAGACTTGGGTGTGGTTTTAAAAACAACTCTGGGTGAGGCAGCCAAAGATAAGCCAACCAACCATCTGTTCAACTGAACAAATTTAAGTGAACTGTAATGCACCCTATTCTGATTATATTTCCAAAACCTGAGAGATAATATTGATACACAAAACATCTGGCTTGGGTCTTCATAAAAATTCCGTTAGCCTCTCATTGCTGATTAATAAATGTGCTCAATTCATATCTAGAGTAGAGACCCTCAAGCCAAGCCTCCTGGGTTCTGATCCCAGTTTACCATTTTCTAGCTGCATAACCTTAGCCACATTTTTAATCTCTCTATAAACTTGTGGCTCAGCGATAAGGAATCCGCCTGCCAATGCAGGAGACACAGGAGAGGTGGGTTCGATCCCTGGGTGGGGAAGATCCCCTGTATAAAGAAATGGCAACCCACTCCAGTATTCTTGCCTGGAAAATCTCATGGACAGTGTGCAGGCTACAGTCCACGGGGTTGCAAAGAGTCCAACACAACTAAGCACACACACGCGCACTCTATGCGTCAGTTTCTTCACCCGTCAGTGGGAATGATATTATTATTTACTTCCTTAAGATTAAATGAGTTAATTTACATCAAATGTTTCATACAATGCTTGGCACACAGTAAATAGAATAAATGGTGGTTGTTGTTGCTCATCATTATTATTATTACAAGCAGCATTAGCATCTTTAGACTGAGAGCCTCCTTGGTAGCTCAGTGATAGAGTCCACTTGCCAATTCAGGAGACAGCGGTTTGATCCCTGGTCCAGGAGGATCCCACATCTGTGGAGCAGCTAAGCCCACACACCACAACTACTGAGTCTGTGCTCCAGAGTCTGGGAACCACAACGACTGAAGCCTGCGTGCCTTAAGAGACTCCAACAAGAGGAGCCACTGCAATGAGAAGCCTGCCCGCCACAATTAGAGACTAGTTCTTGCTCGCCACAACTAGAGAAAAGCCCTCGCATCAATGAAGACCCAGCACAGCCAAAAATAAATAAATAAAAATTATATACATATATTTTAAAAAGAACACTAGAAGAACATTCTATGATGGGCACTGTGTTCTTCAATACAAGCACAGGGAACGCACAGCAACACCACTTTTTGAGTTCCCTCTTACAGATATCTCACTGCTCTGTACTATCAATTTTCAATACAATTCCTAGACTTCAAGCTTACTGAAGCAGGGAGCTATTAAATGCTTCACCTTCCAAAATTCCCAACACAATTCTCTAAACACAGATTTTAAATAATGCTGATTAAATTAACGTAACAGACATAAAGAACAGTGAGACAAAACCTTATAAGTACACATTTTTAGCACCAGAAAGAACTTGAGAAACCACGTGATCATTTTATAGATGAAAAAACTGTGCACATGACTTTAGCCAAGTCTCATATGCTGGTCAAGCTGTAGCTCATTCTTTTCTGTACCAAAAACATTAACTCCACTGACCTTCAAACTATGCATTTTAGAATCACCTCATACTAAGTTTTACTAAGTTTTATACCAATACACAACCACTATTCCCATTACTAACAAATACCATTTGGAGAACTCAAGTAAGAAATAAAATTTTAGAGTCCCCACCACTCAAATAAGATGTTCTATACTGTTATTTTCTAAATATTATTTGCATGTAAGAAATACATAAAACTTCCAAGGGCAAAACAACAACTACAGCAATAACAGCCAAAACCTTGAGACTGAAACCAGAACTCTGAATTGGAATTACTCACAGAAAGTGACATGACCAGAAGTCAGATGACAAAATCTCAGTTGACAGAGGCAAAAAAAGGAGCAGCTGATGAGCTGAGCTCTATCAAGGGTGGGAATGGTCTCAGGCTGAATAACTCTGGGTCACAGTAGAAGACAATAAAATCATCTCAGGGAAAAACATCCTCAGGTTATCCCACAGGTTGTTGCTGCTGCTGCTAAGTCGCTACAACCAAATACGGGGTCCAAGTTAAAAATTCAATAAACCCAAAAACAATCTCCATAAGTGACAATCACTGAAGAAATAACAATCACTGAAGAAATAAATATCTTATAGGTCAGGGCCTCAAAGACTTCAGATACTAGAATTACCAAGCAAGACACAGAAAAATTATGTATGAAGTGCTTTAAAAATAAATTAATCATAAATATGACACTCCCCAGGGACTATCTAAAACAAGCAAGAAGAGCTGAAAAAGAAACCAAACAACTTTTAGAAATGAAATAATTTAGAAACAAAGTTTAATCAACAATGAATTAATAGCACCTTTCATTCAAACAGGAATCAGTGAATTAAAAGACAGATTGAAAAGAAATTAACCAGAGAACAAGCACAGAGAGACAAGGAGATGCAAATTATGGCAGAAGACAGAATGAGAAATGGAGAGGGAATGGCTGACAAGCCTACGTAACTGAAAGACCTGAGTCCACAAATGTCAAGCAAAGTAAATCTCTGCCTCATAAATATTGTAATCATTTTGCACAATAGCTAAGGCAAAAAAGTTTTTTCTAAAAGCAGACAAAGGAAAAAAAAGACATCACCTACCTAGGAATAACAGTCAGACGATCAGCAAACTTGTAACAGAAACAACAAAAGTAGAGAACCTACTGCAAGGGAAATACCCGTCAATCTAGATTTCCATACCAAGCAAGACTATTTTTGGAGAATGCCTATGAGATAATGTCATTCCAGATAAAAACAGAGTTACTACCTATAAACCTACAGTAAAGGAGTTTCTAATGAAGAAAAGGGATTCCCTGGTGGCTCAGACAGTAAAGAGTCTACCTGCAATGCAAGAGACCTGGGTTCGATCCCTGGGTCAGGAAGATCCCCTGAAGGCAATGTCAACCCAACTCCAGTATTCTTGACTGGAGAATGAAGAAAAAAATAATCCCAGAGTAAAAATAAGAATAGTAGTAAGCATCATGAGTAAAGAAACTGCTAAATGTGAAAGCGAATCTAAACATGTTTTTGAAAAATATAATGATGCTGTTGTCCAATCTAGGAGTTTAAAAAAAAGGCTAGACTAAAACACTGGACAAAGTAACAAGTAACCTGATCACTGGATTTAATTGGAATTAAAGTATTTTAATGTCTTTGTTTTGTCTGACAGTGGAATATGAAACTAATTTCACTTTGTTAAATACACATGGCAAAATTTCAAGGACAACCATGAAGAGAACATAACAGATTATGTAATCCAAACCAAAAAGGAGAATACATGATGAAAAACAAGCCAAACAACCTGGTTGTTCAAAAAGGCAAGAATGGAGGGGGGAATTACAAATAGAAGACAAATTGTAAGATGACAGAAAAAGTACAAATCTATCAGAATCACAATAAATGGAAATGTTATTACACCAGTTAAAAGACAGATATAATAAT
>NW_011476128.1:25488-36808 GCF_000754665.1 Bison bison bison | reverse complement strand
CCCAGAGAAATCAGTCCTAATCCCTGTTACCGATCAGATCAGATCAGTCGCTCAGTCGTGTCCAACTCTTTTTGACCCCATGAATCGCAGCACGCCAGGCCTCCCTGTCCATCACCAACTCCCGGAGTTCACTAAGACTCATGTCCATCGAGTCAGTGATGCCATCCGGCCATCTCATTCTCTGTTGTCCCCTTCTCCTCTTGCCCCCAGTCCCTCCCAGCATCAGAGTCTTTTCCAACGAGTCAACTTTTTGCATGAGGTGGCCAAAGTACTGGAGTTTCAGCTTTAGCATCATTCCTTCCAAAGAAATCCCAGGGCTGGAATGTCAGGTCCATGAATCAAGGCAAATTGGAAGTGGTCCAACAAGAGATGGCAAGAGTGAATGTTGACATTCTAGGAATCAGCGAACTGAAATGGACTGGAATGGGTGAATTTAACTCAGATGACCATTATATCTATTACTGCGGGCAGGAATCCCTCAGAAGAAATGGAGTAGCCATCATGATCAACAAAAGAGTCCGAAATACAGTACTTGGACGCAATCTCAAAAACGACAGAATGATCTCTGTTCGTTTCCAAGGCAAACCATTCAATATCACAGTAATCCAAGTCTATGCCCCAACCAGTAACGCTGAAGAAGCTGAAGTTGAACAGTTCTATGAAGACCTACAAGACCTTTTAGAACTAACACCCAAAAAAGATGTCCTTTTCATTATAGGGGACTGGAATGCAAAAGTAGGAAGTCAAGAAACACTTGGAGTAACAGGCAAATTTGGCCTTGGAGTACAGAATGAAGCAGGGCAAAGGCTAATAGAGTTTTGCCAAGAAAATGCACTGGTCATAACAAACACCCTCTTCCAACAACACAAGAGAAGATTCTACACATGGACATTACCAGATGGTCAACACCGAAATCAGACTGATTATATTCTTTGCAGCCAAAGATGGAGCAGCTCTATACAGTCAGCAAAAACAAGACCAGGAGCTGACTGTGGCTCAGACCATGAACTCCTTATTGCCAAATTCAGACTTAAACTGACGAAAGTAGGGAAAACCACTAGACCATTCAGGTATGACCTAAATCAAATCCCTGTTACCAATAACCTTACTTTATGTTGCAAAGATTCTGGAAATGTAATTAAGGTACTGAGAATGGTGAGATTATCCTGGATTACCCGGATGGACCCTAAATGCAATCACCAGCATCCTTACAAAAAGGAGGCAGACAGAGATGCTGGCTACAAAGACAAGAGAAGAGGGCAATCTGACCAGGCCCTCAGAGAATGGAGTGATGCCACTACAGCCAAAGAATGCTGACAGCCATTAGAGTCAAGAACAAACTCTCTCCACTACAACTTGAGGGGAAGTACGCTCCCATCAACACAGAGATTTTGGCCTGGTGATACTGGTTTTGGATTTCTGGACTCCAAAACTGTGAGAGAAAATCTCTCTTGTTTTAAAGCACCAAGTTTGTGGTAATCTGTTAAAGCAGCCACAGAAAAAACAACTAATATAATCATAAAACATAAGAACAAAACATAAAAAGTTTAAAAGTAAATGGATGAAAATATGCATACCAAGCAAACAACAACCAAAAGAAAGCTGGAATATCTATATTAATGTTGAGATAATAAAGACCATGGAAAAGAAAACCATTTCTTTAGAATGGTAGCGCCATTCTAAAATGTGATAAAAAAAATTTTCAAGTTAACAATAAAATATTCATATATATATGCCTAATAAAATGGTGTCAACACATATAAAGCAAAAACAGAAACTGAAAATCTACCATCATAATGGGTGGGCTTCCCAGGTGGCTCAGTGGGAAAAGAATCTGCCTGTAATGCAGCAGACGTGGGTTCAATCCTTGGGTTGGGAAGATCCCTGGAGGAGGAATGGCAGCCCACTCTAGTATTCTTGCCTGGAGAATCTCAAGGACAAAGAAGTCTGGCGGGCTATAGTCCACAGGGTCACAAAGAGTTGGACATGACTGAACTGACTGCACACGCATGCATGCACCATCATAATGGGTAGTTTAACCCATAATGTAGAGATTAATACCAAATCATTAGCTAATTGTTAACAGGCAAAACAGTAAAAAAAAAAATCAGCAAACAGTAAACAGAAAAAAAGAACAATGTCATCAAAAGATCATGAGAATAGGACCTTGCAGCTCCCTACTTTCCAAAACAATTACATTTCATGGGAGTCCCCTGGTGGTCCAGTGGTTAGGATTCAGCACTTTCACTGCAGTGCCAGAATTGAGTGGGGGACCTGAGATCCACGAGCCTCACAGCAGGGTCAAAATAAATAAGCAAATATTTTGAAAATGACATCCTTAAAAAAATTCTTCTCTAGAATACTATGAATGTTTATTAAACATTCACCTCACATCTGGATGGAACTAAAAATCTCAACAAATTCCAGCGAATTGGTACATACAAACATCACTCTGCTCACAATGTAATTAAAACAAGTCGATAACAATCTTTTAAAACATATATTTGGAAATTTAAAAGCATACTTTTAAATAATGTCAGGCCAAAGAAGAAATCATAATGAAAATCTGAACACACATAATAAAAATATTATACTTTGAAACTGCTGGGTTTACTAAACACCTACTTCTAGACAAATATATAGCCTTCAACGTTTCTACATAAATGGATAGCCCTCAACACTTCTATTAAAAATATGTGATCAACTTCTTACTAAGAAGTTAGAAAAAGAATAAACTCCAAACCACTTAGCAATCAAACTATATATAATTTCTAATCCTTGAAACTACTCTGAAAGTTAGATTATAGCTCAGATTATATAGCTACAAATGTTCTGCTTATCTGAATTTAAAAGCACCAACCAAATTCGCTGACCATCCAGTGGTTAGGACTCGACGCTTTCACTGCTGGGGCCCAGGTTCAATCCCTGGTCAGGGAAGTAAGATACTGCAATTCATCAGATGTGGCCAAAAAATAAAAAATAAAAGCACAATCCATACGCTCGTTCAGGGGGAAAAATACATACATCACATACAATGTAACTCATGTATCCTTGCAACTCTCATTCAGTCTTGATTTTTACTGAGACTAAAGATGACATCATGGCTGTTTTCACAGCACAATAAAATCTGGGGTCAAGAGCTGAAATAACATACAAATAATTCATTTTTAAAAGGTACTGGCAACCTTCCATAGCTGTAGTCAGCAAATTGTGCACTATTTTCCTGAGGATTCTACTTCACCCCAGGGCATTATGAAGACATCAAAACGGAAATTATCCACCAAGAAAAAGTAAAACATACTTTAAAACTGCTAGCTTGATTTTTATAAAGTAGAAATAATAAAATAACTGTGAGTGAGTGATATGTAACATTTCAGTGATCTGGAGAGCGCTCCTGTGCCTACAGAGAAGCCCCTAGCAGGAGTCTCCGTGTCCTCATCCTCATGGGCTTCCACGCTCTCTGATTTGACAAGCCACGAGCCCTTGAAGTGGGCCCTCTGTTCCTGTTGTGTTTGATGCCCAATGTCCACCCAGTGCAATGCCTGGCACACTGAAGGCCTTTCTAAAAGTTCCATGAATTAATAAGTCTCCTAAATGTGACTACTATCATTACAAACTAGAGACAAACAAAATTCATACTATTACTGTCTGACAAAAAGCCGGAAATGTTTCCCTGAAGAAATTCCCTATTTTCCAAAATAATCAAACACCCTGGGCAGAAAGCGGAGCACATTCAGTATTCCAGACATTCTAGGTCAGGGACATTCCTGGTGGTGATGCTGTCAAAGTATGGAGTGTTTCAGTTCCCGGGGACAACTCTCAGAATAAACTTAGCATGTGGATGACGGGGTCACCCAGCTCCCCAACAAGGGGCAACTATCTTCACATCTCTCCTATGGAAGCAGACACTCAGTCCTAAAGGGAGTTCATTCCATGAGACTCAGCACCATTTCTACCCTCCCTTCTTGACTGAAGGTCTGTGCAATAATAACCTATCACCTGTGCAATAATAACAAGGCTGGCCTCTTAACTGAAATATTCTTAAATCTTGGAAAGGACGGTTAACCACACCACAAAGTTCGTGCTAAGCTGCAAAAGCTTACAGCTGAAACAAAGTTATCTCTACACAGAAATTTACTTAAAAAAGAAACAGCTGGGAGTAGCTAGTAAGCCGGGCTCTTTGCTGCCTGTCTCTGCCTCCCCTCCTAACACCTGCTTCTCCCTGGTCTGTGCCCTGGGAGAGGAAGGAGAGGACATGCACGCTGACAGCAGCCGACACGCCACACGTGCTCAAAAGCCCCACTGCGGCCCCACAGCAACTCCAGGTGGACAAGACTGCTGTGATCACTGTTTCTATTTCAACAGCAGAAAAAAACGAGTTCAGAGAATTTCATCAACTTGATCAATTTCATCAACTCTAAAGTTTAAGTGGCAAAATACATCCAGATGCCATACCCCTAACACCCAGCACTGTCCTAACAGCTGACAATTTAGTTACTTCAGTGAGAATAAAAATGCCTAATGCAGCATTCACGTTTTTACAGCTTCACTGGTGTGTATTCACATATCACACAATTTACCAACTTAAAGTGTGCAGTGCAGTGGGTTTTAGTATATTCAGACACATACAACCGTCACCACAATCTAATTTTATGACATTTTCATCACTGAAGAAGCCCCACACACACTGGCAGTCCCTCCCCATTCCTGTTCCTCCCCTCCCCCACCACCCCTTCCCTGGCTTCTTTCATTTAGCGCAACATTTCTAAGTTCAGCCATACTTAGCACGCATCAGTATTTCATTCTCTATTATTAGGTTTGTTTCCACATTTCAGCTATTAATAATAATACTTCTATGAACACTCATGTACCAATTTTTGTGTAAATGCTTTTTCATTCAGCATTTGCATTTTCAAAGAGTTTTCACAACATGTGACAGAAAAATCTGAGGCTAGGCGCAGTTACGTGAGTTCATCACGCAGTGCTGGGTAACCCTCAGGGACCCTGCAGTAAACTCACACCTCCTGACTGAAGAGCTGCTCCCTCCTTAGCACCACACTGCTGGTCTCCTCTACAAGGAACGTCAAGCAACAGCATGCAGATGAGAAAACCTGCTTCTCAGGTGAGGCGCTCCCTGAATCATTCCCAATGAGCCAAACCATAAGGCAAATTTAAATTAAGCCTTACCAAATTAAGAGAAGGGGAGAACAAGTGTCAGAGGCAGGATATTCTAAAGGGCCCTCCCAGAGGACAGCCTCCTCCTCCTATGGATACACAGAAAGTTGCCAGCTGCAGAGACACACAGGGAGCCAGCATCTACTGCCCCTGGCCCCTGAGGGCACCCCGGCTATTATCTGCATGTGCCTGTGGGACTGATCCCAACCTCAGCCTGAGGCCCACAGGCCCCCAGAGCTCCCAAGGCCTCGGTGCAGAGCTGAAAAGGGGACAGCATTTGGGGGCACATATTTCTATGGTTAATTTTATAAACCCCTTTTCCAACCTCCTGAAATAATTTCTAGGCTTATAATATTTTTGGTAATAAGGTTCAGAAATATGGTTAATAATTATATTAGTAATATATAACAGCCACTTCCTAGGTAGCATTTAATTCATTTAAACCTCATCAGTTCAGTTTAGTCACTCAGTCATGTCCAGCTCTTTGTGACCCCATGGACTGCAGCACGCCAGGCCTCCCTGTCCCTCACCAGCTCCTGGAGTTTCCTCAAACTCATGTCCATCGACACAGTGATGCCATCCAACCATCTCATCCTCTTGCGACCCCTTCTCCTCCCGCCTTCAATCTTTCCCAGCCTCAGGGACTTTTCCAGTGAGTCAGTTCTCACTGACTTTGGCCACATCAGGTGGCCAAAGTATTGAAGTTTCAGCTTCAGCATCAGTCCTTCAGGAGTGATTTCCTTCAGGATTGATTGGCTAGAGCTCCTTGCAGTACAAGGGACTCTCAAGAGTCTTCTCCAGCACCACAGTTCGAAAGCATCAATTCTTCGGCGCTCAGCCTTCTTTATGGTCCAACTCTCACATCCACACATGAATACTGGAAAAACCATCACTTTGACTAGACAGACCTTTGTCGGCAAAGTAATGTCTCTGCTTTTCAATATGCTGTCTAGGCTGGTCCTAGCTTTTCTTCCAAGGAGCAAGCATCTTTTAATTTCATGGCTGCAGTTACCATCGGCAGTAATTGTGGAGTGCAAAAAAGTCTCTCACTGTTTCCATTTTTTCCCCATCTATTTGTCATAGAGTGATGGGACAGGATGCCATGATCTTAGTTTTCTGAATGTTGAGTTTTAAGCCAGCTTTTTCACTCTCCTCTTTCACTTTCATCAAGAGATTCTTTAGTTTCTCTTCACTTTCTGCCATAAGTTCAGTTCAGTCGCTCAGCGTGTCCGACTCTTTGCACCCCGTGAACTGCAGCACGCCAGGACTCCCTGTCCATCACCAACTCCCGGAGTCCACCCAAACCCATGTCCATTGAGTCACTGATGCCATTCAACCATCTCATCCTCTGTTGTCCCCTTCTCCTCTTGCCCTCAACCTTTCCCAGCATCAGGGTCTTTTCAAATGAGTCAGCTCTTCACATCAGGTGGAGTTTCAGCTTCAGCATCAGTCCTTCCAAAGAAACCCCAGGACTGATCTCCTTTAGGATGGACTTCTTGGATATCCTTGCAGTCCAAGGGACTCTCAAGAGTCTTCTCCAACACCACAGTTCAAAAGCATCAATTCTTCGGCGTTCAGCTTTCTTTATAGTCCAACTCTCACATCCATGCATGACCACTGGAAAAACCAGAGCCCTGACTAGACAGACCTTTGTTCGTCTCTGCTTTTCAACATGCTGTCTAGGCTAGTCATGACTTTCCTTCCAAGGAGTAAGTGTCTTCTAATTTCATGGCTGCAATCACCATCTGCAGTGATTTTGGAGTCCAGAAAAATAAAGTCATTCACTGTTTCCACTGTTTCTCCATCTACTTGCCATGAAGTGATGGGATCGGATGCCATGATCTTAGTTTTCTGAATGTTGAGCTTTAAGCCAACTTTTTCAGTCTCCTCTTTCACTTTCGTCAAGAGGCTCTTTAGTTCCTCTTCACTTTCTGCCATAAGGGTGGTGTCACCTGTGTATCTGAGGTTGTTGATATTTCTCCCTGCAATCTTTTTTTTTTTTAGCTTTATAATAGTCTGTTTTAATATAAACAATTGTTGGAATCAATCAATGTCCACTTCAGGAAGCTTCTTGCCTGAACCCGAAGGCACAGCTTTGTCTGTACCCTGCTCAGCAGCCTGAGGCCCCGGGTTGTCTCCTTGTCCATCCCCGCAATCTTGATTCCAACTTGTGCTTCACCCAGCCCAGCATTTTGAATGATGTACTCTGCATATAAGTTAAATAAGCAGAGTGACAATATACAGCCTTGACATACTCCTTTCCCAATTTGGAACCAGTCGGTTGTTCCATCTCCTCTTCTAACTGTTGCTTCTTGACCTGCATACAGATTTCTCAGGAGGCAGGTCAGGTGGTCTGGTATTCCCGTCTCTTTAAGAACTTTTCACAGTTTGTTGTGATCTACACAGTCAAAGGCTTTGGTGTAATCAATAAAGCAGATGTTTTTCTGGAATAATCTTGCTTTTTCTATGACCCAGCAGATGTTGGCAATTTGATCTCTGGTTCCTCTGCCTTTTCTAAATCCAGCTTAAACCTCATAATAATTGTAAGACAGGTACCATGATGATACACATACACACTTTCTTATGTGGGGAATACAAGCAGTTGGTGGGTGTACAAACTGGTACAGCTCCTTAGGAGGGTAATTTGGAGACAGCTATGCAAATTAAAAGGAGTCTTTTGGACAGCAAAGAGATCAAACCAGTGAATCCTAAGGGAAATCAACCCTGAATACTCCTTGGAAGGACTAATGCTGAAGATGAAGCTCCAGTATTTTGGTCATCTGATGAGAACAGCTGACTCACTGCAAAAGTCCCTAATGCTGGGAAAGATTGAGAACAGGAGAAGAGGGCATCAGAGAATGAGATGGCTGAATGGCATCATCAGTGCAATGCACATGAACTTGGGCAAACTTTGGAGATGGTGAGGGACAGAGGACTCACATGCTATATAGCTCATGGGGTGGCAAAGAGTCAGACACGACTGGGCGACTGAACAACATGCAAACCATCCTTGGGCCGAGCAGTTTCATTTCCGAGTCGATATCTACACATATACTTCACAGTGCCCAAAGACACGGAATACTAACCTTAGAAAGCTCATAAAAGTAAAAATCTGGAAATAAATACCTATCAATACAGCAGTGATTACATAAATTATATAAGTAAAAGAAAAAACCTGAGCCTATTAAAAAGAATGATATAGATTTGTGTGCTGCTATTGAGCATTTGCCAAGATGTATTAAAGAGAAACAAAATCAGTATAGTTATGTATAACAATTTTAACAATTTATTTTTTAAAGGAGGTAGGTACAGACCACTACTCCATCTGTGTGCTCTTGGGCAAGTTTCTTAACTTGCCTCATGGCTTCCTCGTCTGCAAAATGGTACAATAATCCTCCCCACAGAGTGCACAATAAAAATTACCTGTGGCTATGGCTATAACTTAATAATTATTTAATAATGATACTACCACTACTAATTTTGTCATGATTAGATGGGCTCCACCAAAAAAAATTTACTTCATATCTGCACTACGCAGTGCCAGGCACTAGGCATGTGTAAGGGGCACTGGCAACAGCACCTGCCCTGCTCCCTCATCTAGTTCACAGCCCATAAGGGCTCTCTTTTCCCAGATGTCTAGCCTACATTACCTGCCCCCACCAACCGGCAACAAGAAACCGTGGACAGTAAGATGGGTCTCCACTGCCCAAACGCTCTCCCCCAGATGCACACAGATTCCATCTCTAACCAAATGCCACCTCCTCAGAGAAGCCTCCCTCACTCTCCCATCTACAACAGACCCTGCTGCCATCATCCTCCATCCCCTGTTCTGCTTCTGTGCTCTTCACAGCAGTTATTACTACCGACAGTCGACCTTTATTACTTCATCTCTCACTCTAGAACCGAGGCTCCCAAGACAGGGACATGCATCTTACCCCCTTGCTCTGTTCATCGTGCCTATAGCAGTCCCCAGCACAAAACAGGTGCTCAATAACTATGCGTGAAGAAACGGGATCCAAGTTAAAGAACGCTACAGGATGGAAAATATCCTTGCAAAATAACATTTTAAAGATTACTGTTGTCACTTTATCCTGGCAGAGTAGGTTTTCAAGATACTGTTCACTTAAAATTTAACTGTCCTCCAGACTCCACTCCTACTGCATTTAAAAATGCTATTTTTTTCCCATGTAGGAAAAATGCTATTTTTTTCTTATGTATATTTTAAATTAATATAAAATCATATCAAATTATGCTCAACACTTTTAAGCTAACAGATATCAAAAACAATGTTATACATTAGGCACAACAATTGTTTAAAAAGGTACTTTTGGAATAAAGCTCAAAAGACAAATGAAATTAAACCTGCTTCCCTTCACTCCTTCCAACTCAAGCCTCCTGTACGTAGAAGGTTAGAACAAGCATGAACTATTAAACAGCTCTGTTAAAGTTTAATATTATGCTATGTCAAAGTTCCTAAATATTTTAAATATTTGAAAGAGCCATGTGACATCTAGTAAGCACTGAACAAACTGAGCAGGTATCAGCATATTTAATCTGCTACTTAACCCAGTCTCAGATTCAGCTTTTAAAACCTCAGACTAAAGGAAATTCAAAAAAGGACAGCCCTCTACTTACCAAAATAACTTGCCAAAGCATAGGGGAAAATAAAAACAAAATGTTCTATCAGATTCACAGGTAAAGCAGGTAAAATTTTGCTGTTACTGTTGCTTCAGTGACTTTCCATTCTCAAGGAGGCTAAGTGAAGTTGCTCAGTTGTGCCAGACCCTCTGCGAGCCCATGGACTGTAGCCTGCCAGGCTACTCCATCCATGGGATTTTCCAGGCAAGAGCACTGGAGTGAGCTGCCATTTCCTTCTCCACAGTAGGCTAGGAGTTTATGTAAAAGAAAATGTTGCCATTCACCATCTACAACATAGTAAAATTTTAAAGTCCTACTGCTAACAAAATAGAGCAAACAAGGCTTAAGAATGTTTATAGGAAGAAATAATGATTCAGAACCCAACAATGCAAAATTCACAACATCTGCAATCCAATAAAAAATTACCCAACAAGCAAAGAAGCAGAAAAACAAGATCCATATTGGAGATATAAATCAATCAAACTAACCGAGAACTGAAAGTCAAGTTAAAATTAGTGGACAAGGTCACTAAAACAGTTAGTACAACTATATTACATACATTCAAAACCTCAAGTAGAAAGATGGAAGATATAAAAATGACACAAATCGAAATTCTAAAGATGAAAGCTACACCCTGTAAGATGAACATTTACACTGAACAAGATTAATGGTAGATTAAACACTGTACAAGAGAGTAGTGAATTTGAAGACAAAGCAATTAAAAAAAAAAAAGGCAAAGGAAAAAGACAACCAAATAAATGAACAGAGCATTCCTCAGCTGTTGGTCAACTTTAAATAGTCCAACATGGATGGAACTGGAGTTCTCAAAGACAACATCGAGAAGCAAATATACATGAAAAGATAATGACCAAAATTTTCTCAAGTTTGATGAACAAACCCACAGATCTATAAATCTGGATCTATAAATTTGGTTCTATAAACCCAGAGATCCAAGAAAGCTGGTCAATGAACCCCAAGCACAAGAAACATGAAAAAAAAAAAAAAGAAAAACCCACTGAATTCAAAAGCACATCAAGGGACTCTCCTGGTAGTCCAGTGGCTAAGGTTTCTTGCTCCCAAGGCAGGAGGCCCGGGTTCAACTTCTAGTCAGGGAACTAGATCCCACATGCCACAACCAAAGATCCTGCATGCCACAACTAAGAACTGGTATGGTCAAATAAAGAAAGAAATTAAAGAAATAATTGAAATTAAACTGTTTTAATCAAAATCAAATTGCCAACATCCGCTGGATCATGGGAAAAGCAAGAGAGTTTCAGAAAAACATCTATTTCTGCTTTATTGACTATGCCAAAGCCTTTGACTGTGTGGATCACAATAAACTGGAAAATTCTGAAAGAGATGGGAATACCAGACCACCTGACCGGCCTCTTGAGAAACCTATAGCAGGTCAGGAAGCAACAGTTAGAACTGGACATGGAACAACAGACTGGTTCCAGATAGGAAAAGGAGTACATCAAGGCTGTATATTGTCACCCGCTTATTTAAC
>NW_011476128.1:24657-25184 GCF_000754665.1 Bison bison bison | reverse complement strand
TTCATGGGAAATAGATGGGGAAACAGTGGAAACAGTGTCAGACTTTATTTTTGGGGGCTCCAAAATCACTATAGATGGTGATTGTAGCCATGAAATTAAAAGACGCTTACTCCTTGGAAGGAAAGTTATGACCAACCTAGATAGCATATTGCAAAGCAAAGACATTACTTTGCCAACAAAGTTCCATCTAGTCAAGGCTATGGTTTTTCCAGTGGTCGTGTATGGATGTGAGAGTTAGACTGTGAAGAAAGCTGAGCGCCGAAGAATTGATGTTTTTGAACTGTGGTGTTGGAGAAGACTCTTGAGAGTCCCCTGGACTGCAAGGAGATCCAACCAGTCCATTCTGAAGGAGATCAGCCCTGGGATTTCTTTGGAAGGAATGATGCTAAAGCTGAAACTCCAGTACTTTGGCCATCTCATGTGAAGAGTTGACTCACTGGAAAAGACTCTGATGCTGGGAGGGATTGGGGGCAGGAGGAGAAGGGGACGACAGAGGATGAGATGGCTGAATGGCATCACTGACTTGA
>NW_011476128.1:16562-24557 GCF_000754665.1 Bison bison bison | reverse complement strand
TGACTCACTGGAAAAGACTCTGATGCTGGGAGGGATTGGGGGCAGGAGGAGAAGGGGACGACAGAGGATGAGATGGCTGAATGGCATCACTGACTTGATGGACGTGAGTCTGAGTGAACTCCGGGAGTTGGTGATGGACAGGGAGGCCTGGCGTGCTGCGGTTCGTGGGGTCGCAAAGAGTCGGACACAACTGAGCAACTGAACTGAACTGAACTGAACGTCTCATTTGTCCAGATGAGCTACAATATGTATAGCATAGCTTTTTCAGCACAATCTTTCACACCCAAAGGCATGAGATAAGTAATAGATGGGGGTGCATTTAAGAGGAGTTAATGCACCATTAGTAACGATTCCTCTCTCGTTTTTGCCCTCAAGTATATTCTAAATATGTGATAATAACACACTTAAGCAGCACCTATAGCTTACAAAGTACTTTTTAATTTAATCATCATACCAATTCTTTTTTTTTTTAATATTTATTTTTATTTATTGGCTGCATTGGGTTGTGGTACACAGGCTCTCCACTTGCACCTCCAGAGCATGCAGGCTTAGTTACTATGCGGCATGTGGGATCTTAGTTCCCTGACCAGGAATTGAACTCATGTCCCCTGAACTGCAAGGTGGACTCTTAACCTGTGGACCACCAGGGAAGTCCCAAATCATCATACCAATTCTTTGACGTACTTATGGAGGGCATTACCATACCCACTGTACAAATGAGGAAACTGAAGTTCAAAAAAGGGAAGTGATGTGTCCAAGGATGTGAGGTGGAGAAAGTGATGGAGGTGAGGGTAGAAAAGGAGCTTTGCCATTTCCTGGGTTCTTCCTCTGGGCCAGGTACAATGCTAGCTTAAGATTAACCTAGCAAAACTTGCAGCAACAGGGAGGGACCTAGAAATGATCATACTAAGTAAGGTTAAGACAGAAAGACAAATACCATATATCACTTATATGCAAAATCTAAGAAGATAATAATAATGAACTTATTTACAAAAAAGAAACAGATTCACAGACTTCAAAAACAAACTTACAGTTACCAAAAGGGAACGGGGGGAGATAAGTTTGGAGTTTGGGATTAACATATACACACTACCATATATGAAATTATCAGCAAGGACCTACAGTATGACATAGAGAACTCTACTGAATATTCTGCATTAACCTATATCGGAAAAGAATCTGGAAAAAAAAGGATATATGTACAACAATCATTTTCCTGTACACCTGAAACTAACGCAACATTGTAAATCAACTATACTCCAAAATAAAATAAAAATTAAATGCAATGAAAGACCTATTTAGTGAAGAAAGTTAAACAACTAGGTATAATCAGGTCTTTCTAACTCCAAGTAGTGCTCACTATTAAACCACAGCTGAAATGTATTATCTAAAGGACAAACATTCATTGTAGGTTAGAACTAGAATAATGAAGCTGAAACTTCTACTCAAAGAAAAGTAAAGCAGATTTCCTGAACAATGGGGAGTCTTTATTTCATTTCATTTCATTTACTATAATGGATAAAGCCCACAACGGTAGCCAGTATCACGTGGCATCTCAGGACAGTGCTTCTCCTCCGTAGTTCCTTACTGCAGACCAAAGCAGGAAGCAACAAAACAAAGTCCACTGGCAAACAAAACAAATAAGGGCAGAAGGCAGATGTCTAACTTGGTCTAACAAAAAAATTTAAACTCCCGGCAGAAATCAGCAAATGATGCTCCACCTGAAGCCAAGTCCAGCCCACTGCCTATTTTTATAAGGACCACAAGCTTTGATTTTTAAAGGCTAGAAAAAATAATATACGATGGACATGAAAATCAATTCAAATGTCAGCATCCATAAATAAGGTTTTATGGGACAGCAGTATCACATACAAATGACCTATGGCTGCTTTCACGCAACAGCAAAGCTGAATAGTTTAGCTGCAACAGAGACCATATAGCTCTCAAAGCCTAAGGAAAGGCCTGGCGGCTTGGCTGGTAAGGACTCTGCCTGCAGCGCAGGAGACCTGGGTCCCATCCCTGGATCAGGAAGATCCCCTGGAGAAGGGAATGGCGAACACTCCAGTATTCTTCCCTGGAGAATCTCTTGGACAGAGGAGCCTGGTGGGAGCTCAAGTCCATGGGGTTAAAGAGAGTCGCACACGGCTGAGCGACTAACACTCAAAGCCTAAAATATTTATTATCTGGCCCTTTACAAAAAGTCTGTCAACTTCTGCTTTGAGGGAACAGATGAGCCTTTAATAATTTGCCATGAACTTTATTTCCCACAGCTAAGCTTCTAAAAAATTAACTGAAGATCACTAATGCAACAAATATTTCTTAAGGACCTGCTCTATTCCAGGCACTGTGCTGGCCTCAGGAACAGGAATAAACAAGGCAGAGCCTCTGCCCTCACAGGGAAGACGGGAGCCCACAGTCATAACGAGGCGACTGAAGCGACAGGACTGAGGCAGTGCGCACAAGGCAGGCAGCACAGCCTGGTGCTGCAGAGCGTCATCTCCAGAGTCAGACATCCTTGGTTTGAATCCCAGCTCCACCACCTCCTATGTGACCTTGGCAATCACTTAAACTTTCTTGGTTTTCCCATCTGATGAGATGAAAATAGTATCCACTCAATAGGATTGTTTTAAGAATTAAATTAGATAATATTGGGCTAGCAAAAAAAAAAAAAATACAGGTTTTTCCATAACATCTTACGGAAACACCTAAACAAACTTTTTGGCTCCCACACATAAAAAGTACAATGGCTAGCACACAGTATTTAAAAAGATAAAAATTTAAGCTTATAAACTGGATTTAGAAAACCTGTGTTGCCACTTAAAAGCATATCCCTATTTTGAATAGTCATTTAAACAGAGGGAGTGACAGATATTGAAGGAAAGTCCAAAGGCATTTAACCACAATGTATGCACTCAATATGGACTGTAACCCCACCTTCACAAGCTCAGTAAAAAAATAATAATAATAATAAGAGCTAGACAGGTTCTAGAAGGCCACGTAAATGCAGCAAAAATGGGCAAGTGGAAGAACGTAAAAAAGTGAGCTGGGCGATCATCCTAAGAAATCTGGGGGAGCTCTCCGACTCGGTGGTTAGGACTCAGTGCTCTCACTGCCAGGGACCGGGGTTCAACCCTTGGTCAGGATCATTCCCCCAAGCCATAGGGCCACAGACAGAAAAAAAAGAAGAAATTTGGATTTTGTTCTAAGTATAAAGGGAAGTCATTGGATTGATTTGTTTGTAAAATTGCTTAATTTATTGAGTACATAATCCAATTACATGAATCAAAACTCAAAAAGTTTATTTATGAGGTAATCCAGTAAAATGTAAGGCTTCTTCCCACTTCTATCCCACAGCCACATTGTTACCTAAAGGCAACTGTTAATACTTTACCGGTCTTTGAGCAGTTTTAGCCAGGCAGACCACGATCTAATTTCCATTGTATGTAAATCACTCTGGCTGCCAGGTGGAGATAAAGTAGAAAGGACAGACCTCGGGGGACCAGCTGCACGCTGCTGTGGTAGTCCAAGAGAGCAATGACAGCCAGTGGGCCCCAGGTGCTAACAGTGGTGATGGGACAGAAGGACTGATGCAGGACGTATTCTGAAGGTAGAACTGAAAAAACTGACGTCACCAGACAGCATTAATGACTACAGCTGTAAGCACTGGTTTTCACACACTGAAGTCTGCGGGTCTAGTATTTTAGACTTTAATGGCTAAATACTCAAGAGTTCAGTGATTATGAAGACAGGTAATACATGAGAGAATAGATAACAGAAAAAGATTACTAAAACATGATATTTACAATATTGGATTAATATTGTGTCAATATGAATTAGATGATTTTATGTTAGAAATGACATTTTTGAAGCCAACTCCAAACTGTATTATTGCAGTTGAGGGACTGAAATAGCAACTATTAAAAAAAAAAAAAAAGTAAAAGTATAACATCAGTATTGGCTAACTACCACATGAGAGAAGGCTGAAGTCTTCTCAACAGAACAGAATTCAAGAGTATGACATCACACTTATGTGAAGTACTTCTTACCATTCTGATCACTTCAAATGCATCAGAAAAATTTCACCAAGTTACAGTATAAGTGAAAAAAATAGCCATTAATTGACAAGAACATTCATTAAAAAGCAGTCATATCTTCCTGAATAAGTATGGCACACCATATACAGGAGCACAATGCAACTGAAAGGAATGAGAAATACGTCTATACTAGAGTCTGGCGCAGATGCCACAGGTTAAGTGGGGAAAAAAGCCTAATGGCATCAGGGAAGCGCAAATCAAAACTACAAGCGACCACCTCATGCCCATCAGGACGGCCACTGTGGCCACTATCAAGAAAAGGAAACAAATGTTCCCAAGGATGTGACAAAATTGGGAGTCCTTTTGCTCTACTGGTGGGAATGTATCAATAAAATGGTACGGCCATTGTGGAAAACAGTACAATGGTTACTCAAAATTTTTTAAACAGAATTACCATCTGATTCAGCAATTCCATTCCTGAGTACAGACGCAAAGAACTGAAAGTAGGGTCTCAAGGAGGTATTTGTACATTCATGTTCATAGCAGCAGTATTCACAATTGCTGATTTATGGAAGCAAAACAAATATTTGCAGAGGGATGAATGAATAAACAAGTGTGGTATTTACATACAATGGAATGTTACTCAGCCTTAAAAAAGAAGAAAATTCTGATACTTTCTATAACATGCATGAATCCTGAGAACACTATAAGTGAAATTAGGTCAGACAGAAAGACAAATACCACATGATTCCACTTATACATGGAACCTCAAAAGGAGACAAAAAGCAATTCCTTAGCCAGTATTTTATAATAACTATAAATGGAGTATAACCAATATTCCAACAATTATTAAATAATAATTTAAAAATTATTTATCACTACACTGTATACCTGTAACTTACATGATATTTCTTCAATTTGAAAAAAAAAAAGAAAAAGAAAAAGCAATTCCTAAACATTGAATACAAAATAAAAAACAAAAGAACACTACACATCCAGTGGTAGCAAAATCATGCAGTAACTACTACTCTAAGCAATTTTAAAACACAGTAATTTGACCGACTACGTATTCCAAATAAGAATACAAAAAACCCTCTTAAACACCTTTTATTAGTTGGTGGTAGTGTTCATATTATTCTTCTGATACTGAAATACAGTGCATGATAAAACAATGAGTAATTAGAGTCAAGACGTTTGTCTTAGAAGAAAAGAGACACATATAAGATTAAAAAGGTTAAACAGAATTCTGTCATCTTGCTTTACAACTAAAAGTGTCAGTAATCCGCCATGTGTGCACTGAAAAGACCTACCAACAATGATCAACTTAGCAGCAAGAAACAACTCCACGGCACAGACTGTAATTACTAAATATTATTTATTCATTAAAAAAAATCAAGGCCGCTTGGAGAAATGATGATTCCAGGGCTGGGACAAAAAATGTACAACATGAGCCTGGTGTGGTTTGTCATACCAGAAAAAAGAGCAATCAAAGACTTGTGTCTAAAGGATTTAGGAGCCAATTTGAACAGATTTCTATTACACAATGATGGAACAATTTGAGTCTCAATAAGGATCTACGATGAACTGAACCATATAAATACGTTTAAATCCATGAATTCACAACGACACAAATACATATACACAACTCACTGGCTACTTTCGGAGGATGCCAACTCATTATTTTGAAAACTAATATAAAATGTAGCAGGCTTTAGCATTTATCCTGCCTTTCCTAATAGAGTTACAATTCAAGGTAACCAAATAATGAAGGAAGGGAAATTGCTCTTTATAGAAATACTCCAGCTAATAAATGATGAAGTTATATAATTAAAATAGCAACATTTTTAATACCTAATGAAAGAATGACTCTAAACATTGAGCATTAAGGGATCCAAACATGAAGAAAGACTACTTGCAGCAATACTGATTGACCTAAAGATTATCATACTAAGTGCAGCAAGACAAGGAAAGACATTGTATATCACTTCCGCGAAATCTAAAAAATTATACAAATGAACTTATTTACAAAACAGACTCACAGACTAAACAAATTTATAGCTGCCAAAGGGGAAAGAGGGGGCAGAATAAATTGGAGATTTGGGATTAACAGATACACATTACTATATAAAAAACAGATTTAAAAGTACCTACCATATAGCACAAGGAACTATATTCAATATCTTCTAATAACTTATAATGGAAAGAAGCTGAAGAGAATATGTATTTGATATACACATGATATATATACCTGAAACACTATAAATCATCTATACTTCAATTTAAAAGACTACTAATCCTTATCTGTTACTAACCTATAAAGTCTTCTTGCCAAAAATAAATCAAACCTGAATCTGATAATGCCTTTAGCTCTAACTAAATTACATTATGTTTACAGCAAATACTATGTAGATAAACTACAGAACAGAATAAAATCCAGACTGGGAGTAATTCCACAGGACAAACCAACAATTTCAGCAACAAATAAATCACAAGCGACAACAAAAGATGGAGGAGGAGCCTATAGATTAAAACATGTCACAATGTACGCATTTGGATCCTGATTCAAACTGTTAAAAATCAAGAAAATATTCATACAGAAATATTTAACAGCTAAAATCATATGACATCTTGAGTATGAGGATACAGGTAAAGCAAAATTAGCCATGAGTGAAGTAACTACTGAAGCTAGATGAGGGTAGAGAGGTTTATTATACTAGTCTCTCTACATGTGGTGGGAAGAATTAAACATGTAAAAATAAATAAATAAGTCCAATTTAATCTCTAAGTTTCATATAATAAAATGTCTTTTTGATATTAGCTCTCAAACTGTTAAAAATTATGACAATCAAGAAAATGTTAAACCGGTTGGATATCTGATTATTTTTTTTTAATTTTTTTAAAGTATCTTTTAAAGCACTTCAGTATTTACTGATTCAATACAAGGACAACTTGAAAGAACTAACTAAAGACTAATAATCATCTAAAGAAACACCTTTTATAGCAAAATCAGTAACAACTGAATACCAAACACAACCTTACCAATATCAGACAACATCAAAGAGTTAAAGGAAAAAATGGCTAGCTGTATAAATTATATTTTAGCGAGGAAACTATCCCACCTTTTGAAGACTGGGTAGAATTTAGCTTCACGTCTTTCGGTAAGCCTCTGTAACTGAAACCACACAAGTAATTTGTCCTGCTGTAAACCACATCAAAACTCTGAAAAACAGTTGGGACTGCCAAAACCATTCACTTCCTTAAAAAACAACTTTACCATTCTAGTGTAACCCACAATCAGAATACCAAGATTCTGGATTTAAATAACTAATTTACACGTGGGCTGGCACCTGCCCGCTAACTAAAGACCCCAGCTGTACAATCCCACCCTCATACAATTCATCTTTGCCTGGGGTGCCCTCCCCTCTATGGCGCTCATCGACTCCAGCTTCACTGGGCGCCTTCACTGATGTGTTTAAGACGACGGAGTAGACCTTTCAACAGCTTATTTCCTATCATTAAGAAGTAACATTTTTCACCCGCAAAAAAAAAAAAATCCTTCTGTAACAATTTACGAGCAGCATTGCATACAACGCTCAGCTATGTTTTTGGCCCGTGCGGATATGACAAATTGCTTTCCGTCATTTAGGCATAAAATCATGTGGTCACACCACTGCTGGCAGTTTCAGGTTAACCAAAAAAATACTTATTTTAAGGTAAGAATGCATGAAGTGAACGCAAAACCTTACGAAATCTCCTGACCATGAATTACTCGAGCAAACATACAACGGTTAACGGGCAAGAGACCCTCTGACACTCCCCGAGACGAAAAAGAAAGAGAGGGCGAGGAGGAGCAACAGTCCCTTCCCTAATCAAGTTGCAGGACAGCCCTATTACCGTCGGCAGGCAGATGTGGCTTCTCTCTCACGGCAGAAGCTGTCGTTTTCTTAAAAAAAAAAAAAAA
>NW_011476128.1:16255-16417 GCF_000754665.1 Bison bison bison | reverse complement strand
CCGGATGCCCGCGCCTGCCTGCGTCTGTGCACGAACCCTGGAGCCGTTGGCACCGCGGGGCCACGGGCCGGGCCACCGTCCAGCCCGCGCCCTCCTTCTCCACAGGGACCCCCGAAGCCCACCACCCAGCCCACCGACAAGCTGTCCAGCCGTCTCCACAGA
>NW_011476128.1:6721-15782 GCF_000754665.1 Bison bison bison | reverse complement strand
GTCGGACTTAGGCCGCCCAGCCCCAGCCTGGACCGGGCCGGGTCCAGCGCGTGGGGACGGTCGCTCGCAGGCCCACATGCCTCGTCGCTGAAACAGGTCGGGCCGGCGTGCCGGTGGCGCCTGCTCACCCGAAGCCGCTCGGCCACTCATTCATTGTCGATGGTGAGGCTCTTGGAAGCCTCATTCATTTGTCGTTGGTCAGGCTCTTGGACGGAGAAGGCAATGGCACCCCACTCCAGTACTCTTGCCTGGAAAATCCCATGGATGGAGGAGCCTGGTGGGCTGCAGTCCATGGGGTCGCTGAGAGTCAGACACGACTGAGCGACTTCACTTTCACTTTTCACTTTCACGCATTGGAGAAGGAAATGGCAACCCACTCCAGTGTTCTTGCCTGGAGAATCCCAGGGACGGGGGAGCCTGTTGGGCTGCCGTCTATGGGGGCGCACAGAGTCGGACACGACTGAAGTTACTTCACTTCACTTAGGGTCTTGGAGGGCAGGTTTGCAGGAAGCGCAGGAGCTCGATCCAAAGGATCCGTTCCAGGCCCTTCTCGGCCTAAGGCCCCAGGCCTCTCCCTGCCCGACTCGCCCACTCTTCCAGTGGACGGACTCTGCCCCTGTGCCCAGTCTGTGCTCCTGTGCCCAGAGTTTGGGGCTGGGCTGGTAGCCAGGGTGGGGCCAAGACAGCGAGACCTGTGGATCCTGATAAGGCTCTGTCGATGCGGCCACTGCCTGATGCCCGGAGCCTGGCGTGCTGATGCTGGATGAGCGAGAGCACCAGGGACCTTCGCAGAACCAGGGCATCGGTGAGACCAGGCCATCTGCCAGTGACCTGGAGGCACCTCCCCAAAGTGCCCCTCCTGTTGGTCTCATAGGAGTCCTCAGAAGACGCAGGAGCCATATGGGCCAGCTCCCTTTATGCCCATAGAAAGTTGAGGCCCAGAGCTGGGCAGTGAAGGAATAGTGTGGAATCCAGGCCTGCCCTCCCAGCAGGGTCCTCCTTGGCCTGACCTGCAGAAGGGTCAGGGACACTCTCCGTGGATAAGAGACAGCGACCTCTGGTCTCCTGGATGTGGACTTGTCTCAAGACAAGACTCAGAATTCTGCATCACTCACTTTGTTTTCCTTTCACCCAACAAAGAGCCTGGCCCACAGGAGATGTCAGTGGGGGCTTGCTGAAGGGAGGGGAGTAGATGACCACTGAGCACGTTAAGTGGTGACACAGAAGATATGAAAAAGACCCAGGTCAAACAAAGGTGAAAACTATAAGGTGAGGCGCAGCAACATGGCTTGATAAGCACAGGGACCGGACTCCCAGAGGAGAGGACGAGTTGCGAAGAACAGTCTGGAATGCGTGGTGGGAAAGGGAGTATCAATGTGGCTTTGAGGCCAACTGCAGCAGTGGGGGCCACACAGTCTATCCCTCTATCCATCGTCCGGAAGTTCTCCCAGGTACGTGGACCAGTGAAAACACTGAAGAGTCCATGTCTCAATGGACTGAACTGAATGTGAGAAACATTAAGTGGATCTGAGCTCTTCAAGGGGTGGACTTAGTCGCCATTGGTGCCCAGCCCACATCCCTGTTCTGGGTGGGTGCTCCAAGTGGTCCACTCTCCAGGCGCTGTGAGTGTGAGCTGCTAATTGCCACGGACCCCCTTTCTCCAGAGTGCTGCCTCGCCCAGGAGGTTATCTCCCTACCTGAACAATACCTGGCTGACCTGGGGTACAAAAGGCTGGTCCCTTCAAAGCAAAACCAACTATGTAGAACAGTCATACTCCAGATTCCCTTGCTGCTGCTGCTGCGGCTAAGTCGCTTCAGTCGTGTCCGACTCTGTGAGACCCCATAGACGGCATCCCCGTCCCTGGGATTCTCCAGGCAAGAACACTGAAGTGGGTCCAGATTCCCTTAGGTCCAGGTTAAAGCTACCCTCCAGCTGAACCACCTCTTCCCCTTGTTTTTCCCTTTGCACTATGCTAATTCCCCCATTCAGCTTATCCTGAGAACATTCCCTCAATAAATCACTTGCACAAGATTCCTCTTCAAAGTTTTGCTTCTGAAGAACCCAATCTTAAGAAAACTGCATATAAGAAACACTATCTACACGTTAACACCAAAAAAGTATACAACCCAATTAAGGAATGGGCAAGAGACTTGAATAGACATTTCTCCAAAGATAAGCACATGAAAAGATGCGCAACATCATTAAGCATTAAAAAATTGCAAATCAAAACCACCATGAGATACCATTTAACATCCATTAGGATTGCCATTTTATTTTAAAAAAAGAAAGTAAGTATTGACAAGGAGTGGAGAAATTGGAATGCTTGTGCATTGCTGGTGGAAATGTAAAATGGTGCAATCAGTGGGGAAAATGGTGTGGTGGTTCTTCAAAAAGTTAAAGAATTACCATATGCCATAGCAATTCCACTCCGTGGTATATATGAGACTAACATTTGTACATGCATGTTCATAGCAGCATTATTGACCATAAACAAAAGGAGGAAGCAATTTAAGTGTCTTTGATAGACTGATAAACAAAATGTGATCTGTCCATACAATGGAGTAATATTCAGCCTTAAAAAGGAAATTCTGCCATCGGCTACAATATGAATCTTAAAAGACATAATGCTAAGTGAAACAAGTCAGTCACAAAAACACAAATTATGATTCCACTTGTATGAGGGCCCTGCCAGTGGCCAGTGAAAGTCAGTCACGTCCAACTCTGCGACCCCATGGAGTATACAGTCCGTGGAATTTTCTAGGCCAGAATACTGAAGTGCAGGACTTGAGTAGTCAAATTCTTAAGACAGAAAGCAGACAGTGTTGCCAGGGGCAACACTGGAAGGGGAAATGGGAAGGGAGGAGGGGGAAAGGGGAGTTCCTATTTAACACATAGAGAGTTTCAGTCTTACAGGATGAAAGGAGTTCAGTGGATGGATGGTGGTGACGATTCACAATGTGAATGTACTGAATGCCATGGAACTGTATGCTTTAAATGGTTAAAATGGTAAACTTACGTACATTTTATCATCATAAAAAGTTTAAATGCTATTAAAGTACACTTTGCTTTTCCAGAAAAAAAAGAATAAGGGAGGTATTGTGTATCTTGTGAGTGATACTGTCTTTCGAGTGAAAATCGCTCACTCGTGTCCGACTCTTTGCAAACCCATGGACTATACAGTCCATGAAATTCTCCAGGCCAGAATACTGGCATGGGCAGTCTTTCCCTTCTCCAGGGGATCTTTCCAACCCAGGAATTGAACCCAGGTCTCCCACATTGCAGGCGGATTCTTTACCAACTGAGGTATCAGGGAAGCCTCTATGTAGGAGCTTAAAAAAATAAAAATACAATATTAGACACAAACAACAATGAATATCAATATCAAACAATGAGATCAATGAAATAAGCCACCTGCAGGCAGTTCTCTGGCAGTCCAGTGGTTAGTACTCGAAGCTTCCACTGTAGGCGGCATGAGTTCGATCCCTGGTCAGGGAACTAACATCTTGCATGCCACAGAGTACAACCAAAAAAGTCACCTGTACTCCTTGTGTTGAGCAGGACAGTAAAAGTACTGACTGCTCTAAATTTAGTTAAGAACTGAAATAGACTATATAACTTTCAAACTAGAAGAGGGAAAGTGGCATGCTTGAAAAGAAAAAAAAAAAGGTTGCTCAATCCAAAAGCAAGAAAAAACAAGAGAAAAAGAAAAACACCCGCACAGACGGAACAATACAACAACAGATTTAATTACATGGAACACAAATGGACAAATCGCTGCAGTTAAGACAAAGTGTGTCCTATATGCCACCGTCACATAACAAAGAATTAAAACCATATACGATAAAGGGAATACGAAACACCTATGAATCAAACCTCCCAAAAGCTAAGCGAGAACACAAAGGACAAATTATAAAAATCCCATCAGTAAACCTTAAAGACAGACCCAAATGAAGAGAGAGACCCACGTTCATGAATCAGATCAATGATTTCAAATGTCCACCAGTTGATTGATAGCTGTAATGAACTCCCAGTCAAAATACCAACTGAGTTGTCATTAATGGAACTGACTAGATGATTTTAAAACTTAAACATGCAAGAAAAAACTTACATGGAAACACTAAGAGCCAGAACAGCCAAGACACATTCAAAGAAAAATATGGACTTACTTTACCAGATATGAGGACTAATTGTTGTTGTTGTTTAGCTAACGGGTTGTGTCTGACTCTTGTGATCCCATAAACTCCAGCCCACTAGTCTCCTCTGTCCATGGGATTTCCCAGGCAAGAATACTGGAGTGAGTCGCCATTTCCTTCTCCAGGGGATATTCTGGGCCCAGGGATCAAACCTGCATCTCCCACATTGGCAGACAGCTTCTTTACCACTGAGCCACCAAGGAAGCCCAAGAGAACTAACTAAACAACAGTAATTAAGACAGCCTGGTATTGGCATCAGTTCAGTTCGGTCGCACAATCATGTCCGACTCTTTGCGACCCCATGAATTGCAGCACGCCAGGCCTCCCTGTCCATCACCAACTCCTGGAGTTCACTCAGACTCACGTCCATCAAGTCAGTGATGCCATCCAGTATTGGCACAGAAACAGACAAACGGAACAGAACAGAGGCCAGTCACAGACCTACACGTGTACAGATAGATGGTGAGGGGTTTACAGATGCGTGGGGAAGGGACAGACTATACGTAAACAACGCAGGGAAAGGTGGGGAAGCCCTCTGTGGGGAGGCAGGAAAGTGAATCCTTACCCCGTGCTCCGTCCAAAAAACAATTATAGAGTTGGAAAGATATACATGACACATGTTACTGACAGTATCGAGGCTATATAAAGAATTATTATAGATTAATAGAAAAAGACAAACAGGAAAATGGGCAGGAGAGTTGAATAGACACTTCACAGGAGACAAAATCAAAATGGCTAATAAATATGTGAAAATGTGCTCAGCCTCATCAGTAACTGTTTAGTCACTAAGTCGTATCGGATTCTTTGCAACCCCGTGAACTGTAGCACGCCAAGCTTCCCCGTCCTTCACTGTCTCCCAGAGTTTGCTCAGGACCTTCCACTGTTTCCCATGAATTCTGCGGTAAAAGATCTATGGTTCCACATCCTTATTAACACTCGGAATTGTGTTAACTCACTCAAGCTCACGTCCAATGAGTGAGTCAAGTTGCTCAGTCGTGTCCGACTCTTTGCGACCCCATGGACTGTAGCCTGCCAGGCTCCTCCGTTCATGGGATTTTCCAGGCAAGAGTACTGGAGTGGGTTGCCATTTCCTTCTCCAGGAGATCTTCCCGACCCAGGGATTGAACCTAGGTCTCCCACATTGTAAGCAGATGTTTTACCATCTTAGCCACCAGGGAAGTCCGGTAGAAACTGGCTAAAAGCAAATTAAAGCCATAATTATACACCCACCAGATTGGCAGAGATGGAGAAAAGTCTGACAATTCCGAGTGTTAACAAGGATGTGGAACCACAGATCTTTTACCGCAGAATTCATGGGAAACAGTGGAAGGCCCTGATGCCCTAGAACTCGAGTCCTGAGTACACACCCCAGAGAAACCTGTGCACGCATGGGTCAGAAACACAGTTAGGACTGTTGCTAGCAGCACTGTCTGTGATTGTCCCAAACTGCAAACTAAACGTCCGTCCACAGTAAAATGGATCCATGAACTACGCTACGATCAACAGAAGAGTTTTCTGCAAGAAACTACACCTATGCACAGCAACCTGGATAAACCTGAAGACACGACACGCAGAAGCCAGATGCCAAAGCTTGCATGGGTATGACTCCACTCACGTAGGTGCACAAACAGCAAAGCACAGAGACAGATGCAGGCTTCATAGTAAAGCAGGAGCCCCCCACAAGCCGGGGAGACGGGAGGGGTGGCGCTGAGCTGGGGAGGGCACGGGGGGCTGGTCCCCCTCATAGCAATGCTACACTGTACATCTGTGTGTGGTTCTCTTTTCTGAATGCGTTTTATTCCACAGGAAATGAAAGGGAAAAGGAGGCGCCTCAGCTCTGAGTAGCTCAGGGTGTGGCCAGGATGCAGCTGGAGGGTGACACAGGGGCAGCCATCAGGCAGCCTCTGAGGTTTCTGAGGGCGGCAGATGGGTCAGGGCTGCTCTATGCCCCGTGACTCTCCCTCCCCAGAGTGCTGGTAGCCTGGCCACCAGCAACCATCTCTAACGTGTGTGCAGGCTGCCCGGCCAGGGGCTCCCTGCTGCCAGGTCACAGCCAGAAGGGGGCTTCTGTCCTCCCCTCACTGCCCCTCCTCTGGGGATGCAGGTTTGTCCATCACCAGCTCCCTCTCCTGATGTTCCCTGGGTGGCCCTGCCATCCCCTCCAGAGGCCAGCCCAGTGCCGCCCAGCTGGACAAGAAGCCCCTTGGCCCCAAGCCGAGACCCCTGGTGCTCAGCGGGGGCTGCTGGAAGCACTCCCCGCCCAGGCCAGCAGGGGGCGTCCACGCCATGTGACCCAGAGTTGCAGTGGGGGCAGGGAGCAATCCCGGTTTGTTTCGTCAGGTCTCTTCTGGTTCTAAAAGCACGTTTTTGCAATAAAAAATCACTATTAACAGAAGTTACAGGGGCTCTCTGTGCTCTTTCTGATCAACTGCAGGAAGAGTAAAACCAGGCTCAGTGCTTGGCTTGGAGGAGCCCTCAAAGCAGCTGGGGCCTCTTCCCAAGGGCAGGGACTGAACCACCTCTGGACTCAACCAACAGGCTGGGCAGGTCAGCGGAGCCTCTCTGAGCCTCAGCTTCCCTGTCTGTAAGGTGAGGGGCAACATGGCCCCTCGGGTGGGCCTCCTGGCGGGTCTACCCACAGACTGGGGCTGGGAGGGCAGAGAAGCGAGGTGGGTCGGTCTTGTCCTCCGCCACCCCAGCAGCTGTGTCCCCCTCGCTGGGTGAAGGCAGGTCTGGAACCCTGGGGGGTGCAGATTAACCAGACACCCCACAATGCCTATCCAAGGCTGCTGGGCAGATGCCAGGGTCTGGGCTCAGCGGCTAAGGGCAGATCACATGGCTGGGACGCAAACCCAGGCCACTCTGCACCTCGGTTTTCTCACCTGTGAAACGGTCTGCCTGGAGCTGGGAGAGCAGCGGCTTAAGTCGTGTGCAGCTTAGCGCCTCGAGTACAGAAGTGCTCGGTGCTAACCACCCTCCAGCCGACGTGGGGAATAGAACCTTCTGGCAGGTCTGGGATGCCCCCACCTCCACGTCAGAGAACCACATCTGGTGCCCCATCCACTGCCCCCAACCCACACACTCTAGCAACCGAGGCCCTGAGCTTGCGTGGTCCACAGAGCTGGGTAGCTGTCCCAGCAGACCCTGTGCTGGGTCTCCGGCAGCAATAGGCCCCATCTGTCCAGGCAGCCAGAAGGACCTGTCACCTGGCTCTGGACGCCAGAACCTCCACACCTTCCAGCTCGGGGTCTTCAAACACGAGCTGGCTCCCAAGCAGCTGCACGCCAGCTAAAAGCAGTAGCCTCCTGCGGCGGTCCCCAGCACAGCAGACCCCGAGCCCTGCTGGAAACTGCGTCTCTGACCCCAGTCCCCACTTGAAGCGACGGCCACGCGGGAACGGTGTGCCTCCGGGGGTTCAGGGCAGAGCGGGTGAAGGAGGGCAAATTGCTCGTTGCCTACAGATGCTGGGGGAGGAACACCAGGACTCCAGAGCCCCAGACCCCCAGAGTGGGGGTGTCCCTAAGTGACCCCCAGGTCACCCAGAGGCCGTGACCACCTCCCCACCCCCATCCCCGGGGGCTAAAGTGGGAAACATCTGCAGAGCTGGTGCTGGACACCCAGTTTCTGGAAGCAGACGGCCGCGGTCTTCCCCACTAGAGAGCCAACATCTCTGCCCGGCCCCCTCTCTGCTCCTCTGACCACCACCTCACCCAGGACGTGCCCCAGGGCAGAGGAGGGGATGCGTGAATGACTTTCTCCTGGGACCTTTAATCAGTGCTAGTGGGCACAAGTGCTCTCATGGCCTGGGTTTTACACAGCAAATTCCTCTTTCCCAGCAAAAGAGGGCAGTGCGGAGAATCAAATGGCCCTGGGTTCCCTGGCAGCCCTGACACCAGCTGAGCTTGTTTTTATGGAAAAGAAATTCACCCCAGATGGTCACGCCAGGGAGACCAGCCCTGCTGGAATTCACGACAGGAAGCACGGAGGTACTCAGGGCTGGGCCTGCGCTGAGTACGGACCGAAGCACCTGGACGTCTGGTCCCATCGTCCCCACCCATCCTTGGCCTACACGGGGCCCACTTTTCCCACAGCACAGTCGCCATCACCTCCTCCAGGAAGCCTTCCTGGAGCCCCCAGCTGGGTTCCAAGCTCCCAGCCCCTGCAGACCCTTCTGCCACGGACAGTGGACACCGGGAGAGCCTCCCACCCGGCTGTCTCCCAACTGCTGGTTAATCCAGCAGATGACTCAACTAGAGACATGCGGGGCCTTCAGCTCTGCAGCCTCACTGCCCTGGACCGGACTCACAGCAGCGGAATGTGGCTCTTCATGTACAGGTTTGGAACACAGACTATCCGACTCTGGGGTCCTGTCCTGTGACCAGCTGTGCACCCAGAGCAAGCCATTTAGCGACCTGTGCCTGGAAGACAAGACCACCGTTTAGGGCAAGCTGACCTGCCGAGGTCACTGCTTGGACCCTGGAGTGGGTACTCAGTTAGCCCTGGCCACGGTGCAACGGTCATCTGTGCTTTATTGCTCAGCACCGGCCCCACATGGAGCCTGCGTTGTAATGTTCCTGGGGGGTCCAGCCCCTGTCCTCCCACCCCAAATACGCCAGCCCTGCCGAGCTCCCAGCCCAGTGCAGGGTGGGTGTGCTGGGGGACCTCCATCCCTGTCCATGAAGTCCAGCCCGGGCTCGGTCCTGGGCCCCTGGGCAGTGGGCAGGAAGAGATGGGAGAGCCCCACCCCATCCTCTGGGGCCCAGGGCCTGGCCTTGAGATTCCTCTGGAGAGGCCCCGGGTCAGAGCTCGCCGCTGGCTCCACTCAGCCTCCTGTGCAGGTCAGCCTCCTCCTGCGCGGCCTGGGGCC
>NW_011476128.1:5005-6396 GCF_000754665.1 Bison bison bison | reverse complement strand
TGGGGGACACAGCTGGGCCGGGAGAGGGGGGAGGGGAGGGAGGAGGGGAGTCTGGAGGCACGGGCCTCTGAGTGCCCACGGCTGCGCTCCACCAGGGAGACTCCTGGGACCCCAGCCAGGCCCCAGGGCAGGCTTACCCCCTCTCCAGGGGCCCTCAGCGAGGCCACCTGCTCACCTTCTCAAAGATGCGGTAGTTCCTCACTTTGCTGGAGGTCTCATCCCACACAACCAGAACCTGCAGGGAGAGAAGCACGCAGCACAGGGCTCGCTCATCTTGGGAAGACGATGACCCTTAGACCGAGCGGGCCCCTCAGAGACTAAGTGGGCCCCTCAGAGACTGAGCCGGTGGGCAGCAGAGTCAAGGCTGGGTCCGTGGGGGAGGGCAGCCCTGCACACGGAGAGCAGGGTCGCGACGGGCAACCTCGCCCTGGGGCTCCTGCCCTCAGAGTCGGGTGAGAAGTGAGTGACAGCAGCATGTCTGGTCCACGCTAGAGCCGCCCCTGATAGTCACGGGGCAACTGAGGCTCAGTGAGGTCACACAAGTCACCCTTGGAGGGGCCTAGGCAGAGCCAGCAGACGTCCCACCAGGCTCACCGCCCCCAGGAAGTCCCCCTTCAAGGTGCAGGAATAGGAACCCCACCCCTTCCTTCCTGCCTCATGCCCGTGCTTGGGGGTGGGCATCACTCCCGATGGTGACGGGACCCCAGGCCCAGCTCCCTGGGTGCCTACCTTCCCCGACTTGGTGGAGGAGTTCCGGATGCAGTAGAGACCGTCCTGGGGCACCCCCCGGGGGCTCGTGGCCTTGAAGAGCCTACGGCGACACGGCTGCGTGGAGGGGAGCCGCCCGCCGTGGAGGGGAGCCGCCCGCGGGCAGCTCTCAGAAACCCTCTAGGCCCACCTGCCTCCCCCATTCCGAGAGCACCGGGGGCCACGGCGGCAGATGCACAGAGCCCCGGGAGTGGGGGGACAGAAAGGCGGGGAGACCTGAGGCGGGGGGCCCCAGCAGAAAACCTCAGGTCTGCCAAAAAAGGCCGTGGAGAAACGCAGACTGCACACTGACCTCTCCACTTCGCAGGACTCTGTGGTGTTGATGAAGACTGAGCTGGGCAGTGGCACCTGAGTGGTCATTGTCAAGGGTCAGGGTCAGGGTCATGGCCCAGGACCGGGGGTGGGGGTCCCCTCCTCCCCGCTGGCTGCCAACCTGTGCTGGGAACCAGGAGTTTGCACTAGGTTTGACCCTCTAGCCCCAGAGCCCCCAGCTTTCCGGCAGCTCCCCACCCCCCCGACAACTGAGATGTGGGCACCCCCCCACCCAGCCTCGCCTTCTCATAGTCATCGTCAGAGCCCTCCCCGCCAGCGTCCGCCTGTGACGTGTCAGTCTGCACGGGTTT
>NW_011476128.1:2523-4056 GCF_000754665.1 Bison bison bison | reverse complement strand
TCTGGAGCAGGCCTCAGGGGCAGCCGGTCAGTCCAGGCGGGTGGGCGATTAAGGAGCCTTGCTCCCCCGTGCCAGGGCTGCCTGGCACCCACGTGGGCTGAGAGCCAGGGGCAGGGAGAAGGGGTCACCAGAGGGTAAACATGCCAGGGAGGAGTATCCCAGGGCAGGGAGGGTCCTGTGCCGCACAGACTCACTGGAGGTGCGGGAGCGCCGGCTTCTCTGGCCGGGGCAGGACGGGAGGCCGGTCTGCGGCCTCGGGCATGGGCAGTTTCAGCGGAGGTGGCCGGGGGGCCACGGGGGGCACACGGGATCCAGGCCTGGCCGCCTCCCCCGGGGGGCTCTCTTCCACCATCTTCAGGAACTTGGGCTTGTTGGCCGGCACAGGTGGGGGCTCGGGGGCAGGCGTCCCCCGTGGGGACAGGTGGAAGGACTTGAGCTTGTCACAGTTCCGGGAGGCAGCCGTGGCTGTGCTGGAGGGGCTGACCCCGTGCGCAGGAATCCGGGGCTCCAGGCTGGGGCTGCTGTTCTCAGGGAAGCAAGGGGCTTTCCGGAGGCCGGGCCCGGGGGGCAGGATGTTGGGCGGGGGGTCGCTCATCCTCCGGGAGACGGCTGGCACCCTGGAGCCAGGCTCCACCCACCGCAGGGGTGGTGGCTCCCGCCTGGAGTCCTCGGGGGCCGGGCCGGTGTCCGGGAGGCCACGCTTAGGGGGCGGGGGTGGCAGCAGGGGGCCTGGACCCTTGGAGGTGAAGGAGTGGGCGCGGGGCACCTCAGAGAAGACTGGCTTCCTGGGCGTGGGCACGGGGGGCGGAGGGTAGGCCGGCGGGTGGATCAGGGGGTCTGCAGAGCAAAGACAGCCACGTGGTAAGCGGGCGTCCCCCGCTGGAGGCTGAAGCTGCACCCCCTCAGTGGGCGGCAGACAGCCAAGGCCCCTGCCCCTCAGCCTGGCTGCCCCACAGCCCCCCACACCTGGCACTCCTGGTGTGGCCTTCCTTCTGGGTCTGGCCCGCCTCACGCCACTGGGCCCACCCCAACTGCCCTCCAAAGCCTGGGAAAAACTTCCCGAAGCCCAGGTGCCACATCAGGTTCCCGGAGGGGGTGCAAGAGAGAGAGAAAACACCAGGAATCCTCCCAGGATTGGGCTCAGAGGGCGGCTGGGACTCCCACCGACAGGCGAGGAGGAAGGGTGCGAGCTGGCTGGGGGGTGACATGTTGGGTCTGGTCATGACACATTCAAGCTGCTACAAGACATTTAGTGGATGCTGAGTGGACTTGATGCTTTTGAACTGTGCTGTTGGGGAAGACTCTCTAGAGTCCCTTAGACTGCAAGGAGATCCAACCAGTCCATCCTAAAGGAAATCAGTCCTGAATATTCATTGGAAGGACTGATGCTGAAGCGGAAGCTCTAATACTTTGGCCACCTGATGCGAAGAGCTGACTCATTGGAAAAGACCCTGATGCTGGGAAAGATTGAAGGCAGGAGGAGAAGGGGATGACAGAGGATGAGATGGTTGGATGGCATCACCAACTTGATGC
>NW_011476128.1:0-1746 GCF_000754665.1 Bison bison bison | reverse complement strand
CAGAGCCGTACCCAGACAACCACTCCCAGCTGGGGCAGCTCTGTCCAGTCCCCAGGCCCTGCTCCCAGCCCCATGCACTGCCCAGGCCGCAGGCCTGCCCCACCTACCCTCGGGCCTCCCGGGCTCGGGGGAGTCGGGCTCCAAGTACGAGTCGTCCTCGTCGTCATGCTCGTAGTCTGCGGGGCGGACGGGAGTCAGGCCCGGGGCTGCTGGGCGTCACCCTCCGATCCCACCCCCTCAGGGAGGCAGGGGCCAGGATGGGGACCCCGGACCCAGGACACTCAGGCTGCCTGGGGAAGCCCAAGGGGCAGAGCAGGCAGGCCAGTCAGCTATGCCTCCCTCCTGTGCAGCTGCCAGCTGTGCAGGGGCGCGGGCTGGGCCCCGGGACGCGTCTCACCTTCGCTGTCTGTGGGGTGCGGAGACAGGCTGATGTCCACCGGCCGCTCAATGGCACCATAGAAGCTATCCGTGTCCGAGCTGGAGTCGCTGAGAGTGGGGCAGGCAGTGAGGACGGGGCAGGGGGCCGCCTGCACTCACACACGCGGACACACGACTCTCGGGACACGCAGACAGACGCAAACGCAGGCGTGGGCACGGAGACACAGAACAGTACACGAACAACATGCACAGAGACGTGTGGACACAGGAAAGAGCTGGACACGCAGACACACAGAGAACAGGAGACTGCAGCGGGCGACGACTGCCTTCTCAGCCCCACTATGGTTCTTGCCACTGGCGCACTCCGACTGCCCAGCCTGGTGCCAGGCCTCAGGGCTGGGCCCAGGTCCTCGCCTGCTCCTGCCCTGGGTGCTCAGGCAGGGGCCCCCTGGAATCCTCATCTCTGAAAGGATCGGGCAGATGCTGTTCCCTCGCAGAGAGCCCCTTTGTCTGCTGAGCCAGCCTCCCCATGCAGTCAGCAAGACCCAGACGGGCTGGCCCACTGCCCTGGGGACTCACTCCCCCGTGAAGGGGGGTGGGAACCCAAAGGACTAAGCCATTATAAAATCAGGCCTCCTGGCTGGACAGGTAAAACCACATGTCACCTCCCACACAGACGCCCCCGACAGGGCGCACGCACACACAGGCTTACACACTCGGGGGCACACCCCACACACGCGGCCCAGGTGGCACCTGGAGAAGCGCCTTCAAAGAGGAGACCCTGGGCCCAGCCCCCAGGGGTTTGTGGGCCAGCTCACAGTCCTGGCCTGGCTGAGGGACACCCCGCCCACCCCCAGGCCCCGCCCACCTGGCGTCCAGAGGCAGCTCCTTCTTCTCCTGGAAGTGGCCAATCTCCTTGCGCAGCAAGGCCATCCAGCTCTGCAGGTAAGCCAGGGCCTCAGCGGGCAGGACCCGCCCTCACCTGCCCTGCCCTCCCCGCTTGGGCTGGTCTGCATTGACCCCCAAGGCTGGCTCTTCTGGTGCTACGGCCCTCCACGGGCCCACCCAGGGCTCCTCCTGAGACCACCACCCTGAGTGCAAGGGCCCACGTGGGGGTCGCGCCCGTGCCCGCCCCCAGCACCTTGCGCTCGTCCTCAGAGGAGGCGGAGAAGAACCACGTGCGGTGCTTCTTGCTGACGTGGATGATCTTGAAGGGGAAGACGTTGTTTGACGTCGTCTCCTCAGCCGCCCGCATCACCCTGCGGGCAGTACTACCAGTGGTCACCATCTGCTCCCCGCCCACAGGGAGCGCCTGAGCACAGACCGCCCCTGGACAGGCCTTGGCCCCCAGCACCACGTCCCGAGGGA
>NW_011476127.1:14136-23960 GCF_000754665.1 Bison bison bison | reverse complement strand
CAACTCCCAGAGTTCATTCAAACTCACGTCCATCAAGTCGGTGATGCCATCCAGCCATCTCATCCTCTGTCGTCCCCTTCTCCTCCTGCCCCCAATCCCTCCCAGCCTCAGAGTCTTTTCCAATGAGTCAACTCTTTGCATGAGGTGGCCAAAGTACTGGAGTTTCAGCTTTAGCAGCATTCCTTCCAAAGAACACCCAGAGCTGATCTCCTTTAGAATTTTTCTTTTTCTTTGATCATATTTTTAAGGATGATAAATTTTACCAAGATCTGAAATCATTTGTTCCCTCATAAATCTCCTGTAGCATCTCCTAGACATTTCTTTCCACTTATACAAATATTTCCCTCTTGTTTCCAGTGCAGATCTTTGTCAAACCTTCCAAGACCTTCTGCGTCAGAGAGTATCTTAACATATCTCTGAGTTTGAATGACGATTTATTTGAATATAAACTTTTAGGTGCTAAGTTGTTTCCCATCACTATGGGGAATATCCTACTTCATTGTCTTCTTGCAACTAGTTGATAGTGAAAAACAAATGATGTCAATCTGATTCTTGGGCTCATCTGAGTTTTGTTTTGTTTTGTTTTTTTGTCTGTGAAGCCTTCTAATTTCTCTTTGCCTTTTATATCTTATGTTTTACTATAACGTATATACATGTACGCTTTCTTTACCTCTCTTCGAGGACACACTATGAGGCCTTTGAAACAAAGGTCTTTCATCTTTATTTGATTTAGGAAATTTTAATTCCTATCATTCCTTCAAATATTTCCTCATCTCCATTTATATTTTCTCTTTCTGAGACTCCTATTATCTGGACATTGGCACTTCTATTTCTCTCCTCCTTACATGTATACATGTGTGTATATATATATATTTTTTTTTTTAATTGGAGGATAATTGCTTTACAATGTTGTGTTGGTTTCCACCATACAACAACCTGAGTCAGTCATAAGTACATATATATTCCCTCTCTCTTGAGTGTCCCTCCCATCCCAACCCTCTAGGTGATCACAGAGTAGCAGGCTGCACTCCCTGTGTTATATAGCAACTTCCCACTAGCTATCTGTTTTACACATAGAAGTGTATATATGTCGATGCTACTTTCTCAATATATTTTTAAAAAAACTTGTTTTGGTTTTTCTCTTGAAGAGATGTCCTCAATCTGTCTCCTCATTCATTAACACATTCCTCAAACACATCCCATTTAATGTATTCTTTAGTGTAAGTATTATTTTTTATAACTAGTATTTCTGCTAATTTTCAGACATTTTTATTCTTGTTTCACATTGCCAATTTTGTCTTTTGTCCCACTGAGTAGATTTTTTTAATTTATTTTTTTAATGAAGGATAATTGCTTTACAGATGTTGTTGTTTTCTGTCAAACCTCAACATGAATCAGCCATAGGTATACATATCCCCTCCCTTTTGAACTCCCTCCCATCTCCCTCCCCATCCCACCCCTCTAGGTTGGTACAGAGCCCCTGTTTGAGTTTCCAGAGACATGCAACAAAATTCCCGTTGGCTATCTGTTTTACACATGGTAATTTAAGTTTCCATGTTACTCTTTCCATACAGATGTTTCTGATGGAATGATTGAAAGTGACTATGAGTTGTTCTTTATTTGTGTATATAACTTAATGTCATTTCTGGGGCTTAGGACTTTTTAACTTAAATTCCTCTTCCTCATCATTTGTTCACAGACTCCATCGATAATTATGAGCATCCACCTGATCCCAGGCAGTCTCCTGGGTGCTAAAGACACAGTACATGGGAGAGACAAAGTTTCAGCCTCCATAGAACCTGCGGTTGAGATGGGGAGATAAAAGGCAAATAATGAAATAATGGAAATTATGGATGTAACTTAGAGTAGTACTAGAAAAAATGTACCAGAGAAAAGAGGTAGAAATAAAAGTGTGTGGGAGGAATATAATTTTGATTTTTACAAGCCAGGGGAGACTTTTCCTGTATACACTATGAGGTGAGTTGCTCATTTTTTCACCCTAGTAAGTAAGGTTGGTCAGACAAACTGTTTATTTTCACTAGATTTAAAGAGCGTGCTTTATTCACAGTAATTTTACATATTTGTCTGCAAACTATGGCTCATGGGCCAATAACTTGTTTCCTCAATGTCTGTGAATGTTCTAACTCTACGATGGCAGAAATAATTGGGACAGAGATCAGATGGCCCAAAAGCCTGAAATATTTACTATCTGGGCCTTTACAGAAAAATTTTGTTAGTTTCTAGCTTGGATCATTGATTTTCAATTCCTTTGTATTTAAAGACATTAATTACCCTTTTAGCATTACTTTAGTTGCGTTTAACTGGCTTTGATATGACCTAAATGTTACCACTCATTTCAAACTATTTTTTAAATATTCACTATAACCTATCCTTTTGAAGAAGGGATGGCAACCCACTCCAGTCTTCTTGCCTGGAGAGCCCCATGGACAGAAGAGCCTGGCGGGCTACAGGCCATGGGGTCACAAGAGTAGGACATGACTTACTGACTAAACCACCATAATGTATCCTTTTACTCATTTATTTAGACATGAGTTGCTTAATTGCTAAACTATTAAGGATTTGTCTATTTATCTTTCTGTTCTTTATTTCCAGCTTAAATTCAAAGTTGTCAGAGAGCACACCTTGTTTTTTCATTTATTTGAATTTTTTTTTTTGAGATTTAATTTAGGGACCAGCATATAGTCTGCTTTTTTTTCTTTCTTTCTTCCACATAGTATACTTGGTAACTGTTCCATGTGCACATAAAAAGAAACACTGATACGCAGCTGTCAAGTACAGTATTTTACATAGATAAATTGCATTAATTTGATTAATTATGTTTCTCAAATATTTTATATCCTTGGTGATTTTTTGACTGCTGTTGTAATACTTACTAAGAGACAAGTATTGAAATCTCCAACAGTTATTATATTATTTTAGATCAGTTTCTTCTCCTAGTTGTGTTATATTTTGCATTATATATTCTTTAGGTATTAGGTACACATAGGTGAAACATTAAGTGCAGAAAATTTTAGGATGGCTACCTGTTTAGTTGATGCTTTTATTATTATAAAACGTTTCTGTTTGCTTCTATTTTGTGTGAATTTTTGTCTTAAAGTCCATTAATTTGATATTACATACAAATTATCAGCTTTCTCTTGGCTACAGTTTATATGAAATAATTTTTTCTGTCCTTTTACTTCCCATTTAACTGTGTCCTTATATTTAAACTTCTTCTCTTATAAATAGCACACACTCAAGTCTTGGTCTTGTATCCAGTGTGGCAATCTCGGTCTTTAATTAGAATGTTTAGTAAATCGGAGAAGGCAATGGCACCCCACTCCAGTACTCTTGCCTGGAAAATCCCATGGACGGAGGAGCCTGGTAGGCTGCAGTCCATGAGATTGCTAAGAGTCGGACATGACTTCACTTTCACTTTTCACTTTCATGCGTTGGAGAAGGAAATGGCAACCCACTCCAGTGTTCTTGCCTGGAGAATCCCAGGGACGAGGGAGCCTGGTGGGCTGCTGTCTACGGGGTTGCACAGAGTCAAACATGACTAAAGCGACTTATCAGCAGCAGCAGTAACTCATACATGATGCAGCTAATAAAATAAATGGATCTAAGTCTCCAGTATTGCTATTTATTTCTATCAATACTATCTGTTCTATGTTTCATTATTTCTTTTCAGCAGGCTTCTTTTTCATTAAACTTATTTATTATTATATTATTCATCTCTATTTGCTATTCTTGAATATTTTAGTAGTACCTAGAGATTCAATATGAATCCCTTATTTACTTCAGTTTACCTTAAGGGAGTTATTTTTACCACCTTCTGAACAGTGTAAAAACTCTGCAACATTTTTAATGCATTTAATATTCTCATTTATTGTGCTATTGTTGTCATATATCTTTATTTTTATTTATTCTGCATGAGGTTCACCAATCTTTTTCAATTTGAGGGTTGATAGCTTTCAGCAACTTGAAGAAATTATTGCTATTCTATTTTCAAATGTTCGTTCTGCTTCATTTTTTTCTCTTTGGCTGGGATTCACATTAAACATAAAGTAATTAGTTGACCATTTAAATTATTTGATTACTTATTTCATATTTATTTTATGCTCTCTTCTTTATTTCTTTTACTCTCTCCACTTTAGTTTGGATATATTTATTGACCTATTTTCAACTGTATTGTTCCTGTCTTGTGCTATGTCTGATCGCCTCTTAAATCCACCCAATGAGTTCTTAATTTTAGATATGGTATTTTTCATTTCTAGAATATATATTTCCAAATATACATATACATACATATATATATATATACATATATATATATACAGGTGTCACAGTGGTAAAGAATCTGCCTGCCAATGCTGGAGGCACAAGAGATGTGGGTTCAATCCCTGGTTTGGGAAGATCCCCTGGAGCAGGAAATGGCAACCCACTCCAGTATTCTTGCCTGGAAAATTCTATGGACAGAGAACCTGGTGGGCTACCATCCTTGGTGTCACAACTGAGCACACATACACACACACAGATACACACACACACATACACACACACATATATTTGAGTTTCAGGTCTTTTGAAATTATTCCTTCTATAGTTTCAATTCTCTGTTGAATATCTTCAATTTTCATGAATGTTGGTCTTTTCATCTTTTACTTTAAAAAAAAATATGTTGATCATAGATTATCCTCCCAGCCTCTTCAGAGACTATAAAATTTTTCCATCTCCTGAAACCTAGAAATTTTTCCCTTTGTAGGTTTTGAACTTATCTATTATTTTACCCTGTGCAGAGACAAAATCTGGCCAATGTCATAAGGCTCAAAATTTAATCCAGTCATCTGTTTATTGAAGGTCTCTCTAACGGAATATAAAACCATGAGACCATAGGAGGTTGGGAGGTTCCATTCTGCCTTTCAGGCTCAAGTTTCCAGCCGCATACCTTGCCTCATAAATCAGCAACTGTCCTGTGAGAAAAACAGATACACGTATCAATTAGGTTGGATTCGCTAATTGTGTTATTCAAATCTTCTATATGCTTATCAATTTTTGGTCTTCTTATTTCATCTTACCAAGAGAAGTGTATTAGCATATTCCACTCTTATTGTGGATTTGTCCACTTATTTTTTTACCTTTGTTTTTGCTTTATATATTTTGAAGCTCTATCATTAGATACAGAACTATTTAGATCATCTCTGCCTTCTGGGTAACTTGAAATTTTATCATATGATGTACCCCTCTTTATCTCTGTTTAGGATTTTGCCTTAACATTTATCTTATCTGGTATATGGTGATATGAGCTCTCTTTTCATTAGTGTGTATGATTTTTCCATCCTTTAACTTTCTTCTACTTTCTTTGTTGTTGTTGTTGTTGTTTTTTGGTAACTTTATCAAGATAATAGCTTATAGTTAGGCTTCATTTTACTCAGTGTGACCATTTTTTCCCTTCTCTGAAACATTTGGTCTATTTTCATTCATGCATTCACCAATGAAATTATTTTTGCTTGCCCATCTTTTATTTTTCTATATTTTCTGCTTCTGTTTTCTCTTTTACTTGTATTATATTGATTAGTTTTATATTTCATGTTTTACTCTAAATTTTAAAGCTTTTTTCTACTGTTCTATAAGTAGTCATGATGGAAATAATCCTGAATCCTTGCCTTATAACTTATTTTTTTGTTTCTGTCATTTTTCTGGGCTCCACAGGAATTGTAGAATTCTTTAACTCCATTAACCCTCTTCAAACCTATAGATATTGTTGTGATGTATTCTATTTCTATACAGATTTTTAAACCTACTAGATTTTATTATTTATTTATTAATTCATCATCCATTTAGATTTGCCAGTTGTATTATATTTAAATCCTCCCTAAGGATTCTAGTCATCACAATTAAATTTCAGGCTTAAAATTTTATGAAATGTCTTGATTTACTTATTTTTGCCTGTATGTATAAAGTTCCACCTTCAGGGTCTCATCTCAAAGCATGGTGACTTCATGCATGATAGGCCCCGGCTTCTAACTTTTGTCTGGCTCACCAGTCTTTAAAATAAATGATGCTTATTTTCAGTCACTTATTCTGGTATAAAAGGCTCCCTGATAAGTTCCAAATGCTAGTTTTACCTCTCTAGATTTCTGTTTTTCCAAGAGACTTCTCAACTCTCTGATGCCTTCAAGAATACACTCCTCCACTGGAAAAGAATTTGGGGAGACAATGAAAAGGGGTTGGAGATTATCAGGGGAAGCTAGGGGGAGAGAGCTGGTGGGCTGCAGAGTGTTGCTTCCCACTTCACCATAAGTCAAGAGACAAGCTTAATGTGTCTCCTCAGAGTCTCACAGAGTGATGGGGTAGCTGATTGCAATGCATTGAGTTATGCTCCCTCCAAAAGAAATGTTGAAGTCCTAAGCCCAATACCTTGGTGTGTGACCTTATTTGAAAATAGGATCATTTCAGATGTCATTGTTAAGATGACATGATACTGGAGTAGAGTAGTCCTTTGATCCAGTATGAACATTGTCCTTATAAGAAGACCAACTGAAGACAGAGACACAAAGGAAGAGGTCATGTGAAGACAGAGGCAGGGACTGAATTATGCTGTCACCAGCCAAGGATCACCTGGGGCCACCAGAAGCCCAAAGACTCAAGGAGCTGTCTTCCTTTAGAGGCTTCAGAAAGAGTATAGCCCAGTCAACATCTTGATTTTAGACTTCTAACCTTCAGAACTGTGAGAAAATATTTCTTTTATTCTAAGCCACTAAGCTTATGGTACTTTCTCATAGTGACCCTAAGAAGCTAATATACCAGTTCATACATAAAAAGCTTTAAAGGGAAACTAGTTGGCTAGCCACTCTGTGTGGCAAAAAAAAAAAAAAAAAAAGTGTAACTGGATTGGATGACCTTCAGACCAATATTTCTCAGAGAAGGGAATGGATAAACATTTACCAGGGATTAGAGACAAGTCACACCTGAGAAAGAGCAGGGGTGGCACTACCTTAGATCCTGCCCACGAGAGCCACCAATATGTAGGAACTCAAAAGCACAGCAAAATCTCAGAACCCAAAAAGAAAAATAAAGCACAAAATATGTATTTGCCTATATCAAGGGAACAACAGGGGCAAGACCCTCGGTGATGTGGATGTTGTCTCAAGGCAACCCAGTAAAACACCCCTGAGATATCTCTTTTTAAAAATCCACATGTTTCAGAAAGCACTCATGTCATCTCATAATTGGTCAAGTAAGAATTCTCTGTTCATCTTTTCTGAGTGAAGTGAAAACTGATATTTGAGAGAGGGAATGAGGAACAGTAGAAGGAGGATCAGTAGAAATTCAAGGCGATGAAGACAGAAGATGGAAACCACACACCCTTTCCCAGCACAGTTGGTTACACTACAATAAACCCAAGCTGGAGGAAGAAGAGGAGATTATGCCACAATGATAAAGTGTGGCATGTCTGATTACTGCCTTAAATCAGACATTTTAAGCTTTAAACTGAGGCTTTGGAGGAACTAGAGTGATAAAGGAATATCTTCTTATCTAAGATGAACCCAAAGAAGTCATTGAATCTTCCATAAATTTCACCCAGGGACAAGGAAAGAAACAACTCTACATCTAACACCTATCCTGCTCAAACTCTTCCAGAAAATTGCAGAGGAAGGTAAACTTCCAAACTCATTCTATGAGACCACTATCACCCTAACACCAAAACCAGACAAAGATGCCTCAAAAAAAGAAAGCTACAGGCCAATATCACTGATGAACATAGATACAAAAATCCTTAACAAAATTCTAGCAAACAGAATCCAGCAACATATTAAAGAGATCATACATCATGACCAAGTAGGCTTTATCACAGGGATGCAAGGATTCTTCAATATTCACAAATTAATCAATGTGATACACCACATTAACAAATTGAAAGATAAAAACCGTATGTTTATCTCAATAGATGAAGAGAAAGCCTTTGAAAAAATTCAACATCCATTTATGATAAAAACCCTCCAGAAAGCAGGACCAGAAGGAACATACCTCAACATAATAAAAACCATATATGATAAACCCACAGCAAACATTATCCTCAATGGTGAAAAATTGAAAATGTTTCCCCTAAAGTCAGGAACAAGACAAGGGTGCCCACTCTCACCACTACTATTCAGCATAGTTGTGGAAGTTTTAGCCACAGCAATCAGAGAAGGAAAAGAAATAAAAGGAATCCAGACTGGAAAAGAAGAAGTAAAACTCTCATTGTTTGCAGATGAGATGATCCTCTACACAGAAAACCCTAAAGACATCATCAGAAAATTACTAAAGCTAATCAATGAATATAGTAAAGTTGCAGGATATAAAAGTAATACACAGAAATCCATTGCATTCCTATACATTAACAATGAGAAAACAGAAAGAGAAATTAAGGAAACAATCCCATTCACCATTGCAACAAAAAGAATAAAATATTTAGGAATAAATCTATCCAAAGAAACAAAAGACCTATATATAGAAAACTATAAAACACTGATGAAAAAAAAAAAGTTGACACAAATAGATAGAGAAATATACCATGTTCATGAATCGGAAGAATCCTTATAGTGAAAATGAGTATACCACCCAAAGCAATCCATAGATTCAATGCAATCCCTATCAAGCTACCAATGGTATTTTTCAGAGAACTAGAACAGATAATTTCACACTCTGTATGGAAATACAAAACACCTCGAATAGCCAAAGCAAGCTTGAGAAAGAAGAATGGAGCTGGAGAAATCAACTTGCCTGACTTCAGACTATGCTACAAAGCTACAGTCATCAAGATAGTATGGTACTGGCACAAAGATAGAAATATAGATCAATGGAACAAAGTAGAAAGCCCGGAGATAAATCCACACACCTATGGACACCTTATCTTTGACAAAGGATACAATGGAGAAAAGAAAATATCTCCAACAAGTGGTACTGGGAAAACTGGTCAACCACGTGTAAAAGAATAAAACAAAAACATTTTCTAGCACTATACACAAAAATAAACTCAAAACGGATTAACGATCTAAACGTAAGACCAGAAACTATAAAACTCCTAGAGGAAAACATAGGCAAAACACTCTCTGACATAAATCACAGAGGATCCTCTATGACCCACCTTCCAGAGTAATGGAAATAAAAGCAAAAATAAACAAATGGGACCTAATTAAACTTAAAACCTTTTGCACAATGAAGGAAACGATAAGCAAGGTGAAAAGACAGTCTTCACAATGGGAGAAAATAATAGCAAATGAAGCAACTGACAAAGAATCAATCTCAAAAATATACAAGCAGCTCATGGAGCTCAATACCAGAAAAATAAACGACCCAATCAAAAAATGGGCCAAAGAACTAAACAGACATTTCTCTAAAGAAGACATACAGATGGCTAACAAACACATGAAAAGATGTTCAACATCACTCATTATCAGACATATGCAAATCAAAACCACAATGAGGTACCATCTCACCCAAGTCAGAATGACTGCTATCAAAAAGTCTACAAATAATAAATGCAGGAGAGGGTGTGGAGAAAAGGGAACTCTCTTACACTGTTGGTGGAAGTACAAATTAGTATAGCCACTATGGAGAACAGTGTGGAGATTCCTTAAAACCTGGAAACAGAACCACCATACGACCCAGCAATCCCACTGCTGGGCATACACACTGAGGGAATCAGAATTGAAAGAGACACATGTACCCCAGTGTTCATCTCAGCACTGTTTATAATAGCCAGGACATGGAAGCAACCTAGATGTCCATCGGTGGGTGAATGGATAAGAAAGCTGTGGTACATATACACAGTGGAA
>NW_011476127.1:3700-14036 GCF_000754665.1 Bison bison bison | reverse complement strand
TCTTTGCGACCCCATGAATTGCAGCATGCCAGGCCTCCCTGTCTATCACCAACTCCCAGAGTTCACTCAAACTCACATCCATCAAGTCAGTGATGACATCCAGCCATCTCATCTTCTGTCGTCTCCTTCTCCTCCTGCCCCCAATCCCTCCCAGCATCAGAGTCTTTTCCAATGAGTCAACTCTTTGCATGAGGTGGCCAAAGTACTGGAGTTTCAGCTTTAGCATCAGTCCTTTCAAAGAACACCCAGGACTGATCTCCTTTAGAATGGACTGTTTGGATCTCCTTGCAGTCCAAGGGACTCTCAAGACTCTTCTCCAACACCACAGTTCAAAAGCATCAGCTAATTCTTTGGCACTCAGCTTTCTTCACAGTCCAACTCTCACATCCATACATGACTACTGGAAAAACCATAGCCTTGACTAGACGGACCTTTGTTGGCAAAGTAATGTCTCTGCTTTTGAATATGCTTTCTAGGTTGGTCATAACTTTCCTTCCAAGGAGTAAGTGTCTTTTAATATCATGACTCAGCTATTAAAAAGAATGCATTTGAATCAGTTCTAATGAGGTGGATGAGACTGGAACTTATTATACAGAATGAAGTAAGTCAGAAAGAAAAACACCAATACAGTATATTAACACATATATATGGAATTTAGAAGATGGTAACGATGACCCTATATGTGAGACAGCAAAGGAAACACAGATGTAAAGAACAGACTTTTGGACTCTGTGGGAGAAGACAAGGATGGGATGATTTGAGAGAATATCATGGAAACATGTATATTATCATATGTAAATGGATCACCAGTCCAAGTTCAATGAGTGAAACAGGGCACTCAGAGTCAGTGCACTGGGATGACCCAGAGGGATGGGATGGGGAGGGAGGTGGGAGGGGGGTTCAGGAAGGCGGATACATATACACCCATGGATGATTCATGTCAATGTATGGCAAAAACCACTTCCATATTGTAAAGTAATTAGCCTCCAATTAAAATAAATTAAATAAAATAAATAAATAAAAATGCAAGGAGAGAGATAAAAATAAAAGTAAAGTTCCTACCTTTCAAGTGTAACACCTACATGAAGTAAGTAATAATAAAAAATTTTGGAGTCAGCCTATCAAGAGAAGTAGGTAAGAGACAGACTCCAATGGCATTTGAATTTCAGCTTCTGCTTGTCCTTGCTTCTAAGTTGTGCCCTTATCACCTTGGTTCAAGATAATTGTTCAAGTGGTTACAAATAATTTATAACAATCTTCCCTCTTTGGGAAATCATTCCTTTTCTGTTATGAGCTGAAGGGCTGAATTGCATCCCCCTCCACCCCCACCATTCATATGTTGAAGCCCTAACACCTAGAACCTCAAAATGTAAATTTACTTAAGTGATAGAGCCTTTTAATTAGGGCTTCCCTGCTGCCTCAGTGGCAAAGAATCCACCTGTAATGCAGGAGACACAGATTCAATCCCTGGGTCAGGGAGATCCCTTGGAGGAGGAAATGGCAATCCACTCCAATATTCTTGCCTGGAAAATCCCATGGACAAAGGAGCCGAACAGGCTACAGTTCAAATGGTTGCAAAGAGTCAGTTGTATATGAAGTCATATACAACTGATCACACATGCATATGATAGAGCCTTTTTAAAGAGGTGTTTAAGTTAAAATGAGGCACTATTCCATTATGACTGCTGTCATCATAAGAAGAGGAAATTCAGACAGAGAGATGCTAAGAATACACATGCATGGAGGAACACATGTGAGAACACAGTAAGAGAACGACTATCTGCAAAGCACAGAAACAGGTCTTCAGTTCAGTTCAGTTCAGTCACTCAGTCATGTCCGACTCTTTGCAACTCTGTGAACCACAGCACTCCAGACTTCCCTGTCCATCACAAACTCCCGGAGTCCACCCAAACCCATGTTCATTGAGTCGGTGATACCATCTAGCCGTCTCATCCTCTGTCATCCCCTTCTCCTCCTGCCTTCAGTCTTTCCCAGTATCAGGGTCTTTTCCAATGAGGCAACTCTTTGCATCAGGTGGCCAAAGTAATGGAGTTTCAGCTTCAACATCAGTCCTTCCAATGAACACCCAAGACTGATCTCCTTTAGGATGGACTGGTTGGATCTCCTTGCAGTCCAAGGGACTCTCAAGAGTCTTCTCCAACACCACAGTTCAAAAGCATCAATTCTTCTGTGCTCAGCTTTCTTTATAGTCTAACTCTCACATCCATACATGACCACTGGAAAAACCATAGCCTTGACTAGACGGACCTTTGTTGGCAAAGTAACGTCTCTGCTTTTTAATATGCTGTCTAGGTTGGTCATAACTTTCCTTCCAAGGAGTAAGCATCTTTTAATTTCATGGCATGGCTCCAGAACTATGAGACAATAAATTTCTATTGTTTAAGTCAGCCATTCTGTGGTACTTAGTTATGGCAGCCAGAGAAAACAGACACATCTTCTGTGTTTCTATCCATGTGGTTTGAATGACAGCTTTCATTTTCATAAAGATCCTATTCTTTTCATCTCAGACACAAGACATGATGTAAGTCAATCATAGTATTTTATAGTCCCCAAGGGTTAAACTAGGATATGGATTTGTGACCTGAATTAGGATAATCAAAGACATTTTTCTATGATTTTTCAAACTGAACCTCGGATAAAGCATTTCCTAATTCCTTTCAAAAGTAGGTGTCTAATCCAGTATTCATTTTCCTCTCCATGATGGAAAAGGACAAATATATCATATTGCCATGGGGTAACTTTTGCCTTTTCGCAGGGCTCAAAGTTGTTCAGTTGTTCTTTGCTGTTGACAGGTTAGGCACTCGTTACTAATTACAGCAGAGAGCTCTGGTGAGGATAATTTCATGTTGTTGGGTCCATACCCGCCACCCTTGCCACGCTGGCTGATCGTCCATTTGTCCACTGAGGAAGCACTGGGGCGGCTGAGGAAAAAGGAAGACTGACTTCTGCAGAATGGGTTGCTGTGCTCACCAGGTTGCTGACAGCTTCTCCTGTGCTAGTTATCAGTATACTACCTCTCAGCCCCAAATTTACTCTTTTTTTGCGTGCTCTATGAAAATGGATCTGGACCCTTTAGATTTTCTTTCTTTCTCTTCCTTTTACTTTTTTTTTCCCGCCTTTTGGTGCATGGTAAGTTTTGTCAGTAAAGGAAAGGGTACTGAAGAGATGTTTTGGAAGGACAGGAGCCTCGTGTGCTGACTTGGCCAGCTCCTGCCTTGCGGGCAGCTTCTCCACTCTCCAGTCTCTCCAGTCCTCTGTGGTTGGCAGCCTAGCAATTAACATCAGCATCAGTCTCCATTAGGCTGTGCCTCTAGTGAGACACCTTTCCTGAAGTGCAGAAGTTTCCATCGTCACAGCATCATAGCATCTTCTCTGCTCTCCAGGGAACCATGGCCATGCCATCTCTGACAAGGTCTGCATCTCAGCCCCCAGACTCTTCCTCAGCCCAGGTTAAGGAGATCTTCTCTGTATCCACTATCCCTGTATTCTATAGTCTTCTTTTTACCTCCAATTAGCCAATCTCTCATTACATCAGTCCTCTATAATTAATTGTTCTTTACACTAAACTTTCTGTGTTCCAATTATTAAACGGATTCTCCCTTGATTGGACACTGACTGACATACTGCATCAGAAGTCTCTGGTGGCATTGACCTGGGACCCTGATATGTTTGCAATGTAGGTACATTGTGAGAGTTCTACCCTCATACCAAACCATCTTGTTACTGATGTATCCATGTTGTTCCTTATAAGTCCCCAGTCATCTAGCTGTCCCTTAGCCACTGTGATCGGCAATCTAAGTAGAGGAACAACTCAGTGAACCACTCATGCTTTTTTTCACCTGAAAGATTTATTCCTCACTAGTCTTCAAGACCTTGCTGAAGTAGAGATAAAACACTGCAAAGATCTATCATTTCTAGGTGGTGAGAGTATCTCATGCAGACCAACTCTGTATTGTTGTTGTTTAGTTGCTAAGTTGCGCCTAACTCTTTTGCGACCCCATGGACCAGGCTCCTTCTGCCCATGTGATTTCCTGAGCAAGAATCCTGGAGTGGAGATTTTATCCATTACCAGGGAAGTGGGTTGCCATTTCCTTCTCCAGGAAATCTTTCTGACCCAGGACTCAAATCTGCATCTCCTGCATTGCAGTTGAATTCTTTAACTCTGAGCCACCTGGGAAGCCCCAACTGTACATGAGGCTGAAATCAACTGGTAATGATAAAAATCTCCATAAGCCCACAGGTGAAAGTTGAATAAGAGATGGCAGTGTGTCAAGAATTGGCCTCCTGGGAGTGTGAGGCAGCTGATCAAGCAACTTAACAAACTTTCATGGCCTACTTGAACTGTTTGTCCTGTAGACCACCCACATAACAGTAGTGAAGTTTCTCAGTCATGTCTGACTCTTTGTGACCCTATAGACTGTAGCCCCCCAGGCTCCTCTGCCCGTGGGATTTTCCAGGCAAGAATACTGGAGTAGGTTGCCATTTCCTTCTCCAGGGGGTCTTCCCAACCCAGGGATCAAACACGGGTCTCCTCCATTGCAAGCAGACTCTTTTACCATCTGAGCCACCATCCACTTGGTGGAACTTTATTGCTCAGTGGTCCAGATAACACCTAGTAGAGAAAGGCTACTCAGAATGCATGGACATTTGATGTCGTATCTATCTAAGCTCAATTACAAGAGAAGAACTCTTCCTGAAATGGAAATATTTGCCAAAGAGGACCTAGCTTTATTTCAAAACCCTGGGGTCTTTACCATGATTTTCTAATTGTGACTTGCCACAGACTTCATGTAGTAAGTGAAGTGAAAGTCTCTCAGTCAAGTCCAACTCTTTTCAACTCCATACAATCCATGGAATTCTCCAGGCTGGAATACTGGAGTGGGTAGCCTTTCCCTTCTCCAGTGGATCTTCCTGAGCCAGGAATTGAACCAGGGTCTCCTGTAGTATCTAGTCAGTTACAGGCACTTAAAGTTTTACTGGACCCATTAGCTCTTATAAGACTAGACGGCAGAGATGCTTTCCTGAAGCTTGCTTCAGCTGGAGAGCCTTCTCTTGCTCAAGATCACTAAGAGCTGGCAGTCTAATAGACTCCCCAGTAAATAGTTTGAAACAGCATGCATGCCCAAATGTGGCATATGTTGCCTCTAAAACCCAAAGAAGCCCAACAACCACTCTTTCATATAAGGCCTTCCAGTTAGGAGACTATTTTCAGAAAAAAGTAGTTAGTCAATAAACTTATGAAAAGATGTTCAGTCTCTTTAGCAATCATAGGAATGCAAAGTTACAATGATATATAACTACTACCCTGCCAACTTGGCAAAAAAATTTAAGTATAAAAAAAAATTAGTAAGGCTGTAGACAAATGTGTATTTTCATACTATGCTGTGGGGAATATAAATTGGTAAATTACTTTGAAAACTGTTCATCACCTAGTAAGATTGGACACATAACACAACCTATGAATAAGCAATTCTACTCCTGGTTACATATCATAGAGAAATTCTTGCACAAGAAGTTTGTAACAAGGGGCTTCCCTGGTGGCCCAATGGTAAAATATCTGCCTTCCAATGTAGGGGTCACAGGTTCAACCCCTTCTCTGGTAACTGAGATTCTACATGATGCTGGGCAATGCTCTAGGGCCCATGCAATAAGATTCGCCTGCATAGTGCAACAAAGACTCAGTGCAGCCAAAATAATTTTTTAAAAAAGAAGTTTATAACAAGATATATGTATAAGAATGTTTGTGGTAGCTTGTTTGTTATAACAAAAATGTAGACAATAACACAATTGTAAATCAACAGTAGAATGGTAAGTAAATAATACAGGTACAATGGAATAACACAATTAAAATAAATGAAGTGTAGATATCATGTTTAGTGTAGTAGGCAGAATTCTAAGATGGCCCCAAGATTCAAAACCCCTGGTATACACACAATAATCCACACCACTTGAGTGTTGAAGGGACTTGTGAATATGATGGGATAGTCACTCCCTTGATTATGGTGTATAACATGACTCCACTGCAGCAGACTGGTGAGAGATTCTCCTGCTGACCTTGAAGAAATGAGCTGCCATGTTGTGAGTGGAGTGACACATACAGCAGTGATATAAAAACTGACAGTTGTCTCCAGTTGGCAGCTCATAAAAAAAAATATATATATATATATATATAGAGAGAGAGAGAGAGAGAACCTCAGTCCTATAACTATAAGGAACTAGATTCTGCTATTAACCAGTGAGCATGAAAGAGGATTCTGAGTTTCAGATGAGGCTGCAGCCCTGGTTGACACCCACATGCCAGCCTGGTGAAACCCTGAGCAGATGACTCAACTAATGCAGATGGTCTGACCCATGGAAACTATGCAATAAGAAATGTACATTTTTAAGCCATTAAGTTTGTGGTAATTAGTTACAATGCAATAGAACACTAATACTTTAAGGTGAAGAGAGAAATCACAAAGCAAAATATATAGTATGATTTTATTTATGTAGTGATCAAAATGCCATGTATATTCCCTGGAGGCCCTATATGGAAACAAATCTATAAAGAAAAGTAAAGGCAAGATTGTCATTTGCATGCTAGTGCTAAGTCGCGTCAGTTGTTTCTGACTCTGCAACCACATGGACTGTAACCCGCTGGGCTCCTCTGTCCAAGGGATTCTCCAGGCCAAAATACTGCAGTGGGTTGCCATGCCCTCCTCCAGGGGATCTTCCTGACCCAGGGATCTTACCCACGGCTTCTCTGTCTCCTGCATTGACAGACAGGTTCTTTACCACTAGTGCCAGCTGGGAAAAGTCAGCATAGTGATTCCTTCTAGGGTACAGGGAAGGTTTACCATTTGAGTATGGCATGTGTGAAACTTCTAAGGGTCTAGCACTAGTTCATATATTACCTTGTGTAGAGCTTACATGAGGGTACACTTTATTATCAGTGATGAAACAGTGCTTATAGATTTTATATAGTTCCCTGAAGGTATGACATATTCTACAAATACAAATTTTAAAAAGCACGAGAAGCAATGGAGGGGAAAATGAGGTAGGAAAGAGAGAGAAGTAGGTGAGGCAGATAACCATTCTAGGAACAGAAGTTGCAGTTGAAATCACTATCTGACTAGACCTATGATAATCACAGTGTCACTCCCTAATATCCATCTGATTTTTGCACAGGACAAACAGGCAAGTTAAATGGGAGATGTGATAGAAGTCAACACATCTGTATCTTTCAGGTTTTTGGTGGTAGCACTAATCACCAACATTCCCATTGTAGAATGGTATTAACTTGTTTGTTTGTTTTTTTAATACAGGGTAGGTGCATAGCTTAATAGAACCCCACTTGATGCATCAAAGAGCTGATGTGAGGATCCTGCCAGATGACAAGCATGCCTATTATAACTGACATTCAAAATCTGGAAAATTAATCACAAGATGGTTTGTGGGCCTACTGGACCTACTGAGAAATTATGCAGCTGGTGCTCACAAGTCCCCCTTCTGATTGAGGCATCATGGTGTCTTTCTGGAAAGTATGTTGTCTCTACTGAGAGGCCATCAGTCAAGCCTTGTTTAACCAGAACTAAAGTTGTACTGATCAAAAAAGGCATAGTGGACCACACACCTATCTCAGTCCTTGTACTTTCTAATCATGTGTGTGCTAAGTCACTTTAGCCATGTCTGACTCTGTGCCACCCTATGGACTGTAGCCTGCCAGGCTCTGTCCATGGGATTCTCCAGGCAAGAATACTAGAGTGGGTTGCCATGCCCTCCTCCAAGGGAATCTTCTTTCTAATTAACCTCTGTTAAGTGTCTAAATGTCTGTGTAGACCAAACCATTCAGATTTCTACTCTAGCTCTTTTATGTAAGACTTATCTTAAGTTAGACTTTGTAAATGTCATCTAGGAGACTTCTTAATGATATGGACAAAGAATCTCTCATTTCATCACAGTCTTTCTTTCAATAACCACTTACTTCCAGTTGACTATAAGACATCATTTAAGTAACTACTTGGTCACTAGCTGTCATGGACTACTGTTCCATTTTCTAACACTATCTAGATTCTAACTGCCTTCAAACCAATCACTTCAGACACTAGTCCCAGATTTCTGTCTCTTTGAGGATCTTTTAGGATCAACTCTGTGTCAGTAATAGTTCTCGATTGGAGACAACAGAATACACTGTAACCAGTTTAGGCCGGTGTGTCAGAGTTTCCCTCCACTCCCCTCAGGCTCATTGATTTGCTAACGGACTCACAGGACTTCAGAAAACCTATGGTTATACTCATGGCTACAGTTTATGATAGCAAAAGAATACAGATTATAATTAACAAAGAAAAAAAAGAGATGGGACAAAGTCCAGGAGAAACCAGACACAAACTTCCAGATGTCTTCCCATGCATTCCCATGCATTCCCACGCTTTAGTGCATTCCCATGGTGGTGTGCTAAAGTCTCCCAACAATGACGTGTAACAACACATGTGAAATATTGCCAACCAGAGAAACTCATCCAAATGTTGGCGTTCAGAATTTTTACTTGGGGTCATAATGTAGGCATGTTGGAGAAGGCAATGGCACCCCACTCCAGTACTCTTGCCTGGAAAATCCCATGGACAGTGGAGCCTGGTAGGCTGCAGTCTATGGGGTCGCTAAGAGCCGGACACAACTGAGCGACTTCACTTTCACTTTTCACTTTCATGCATTGGAGAAGGAAATGGCAACCCACTCCAATGTTCTCGCCTGGAGAATCCCAGGGATGGCAGAGCCTGGTGGGCTGCCATCTATGGGGTCACACAGAGTCAGACACGACTGAAGCAACTTAGCAGCAGCAGCAGCATGTAGACATGTAATGCCTTATAAGGCAGAGTGTTACAAAGGCTCAGAGATTATTTCCCAGGGTTCCACTCAAGGGCTAGTCTTGAAGACAGTCTTTTTTTTAGAATGTGCAGGATTTGAACAACCCAGGTCTGTTGAGGGAACTCATTCCTGGCCAGAAATTCAGTTTAGTTCAGTCACTCAGTCATGTCCAACTCTTTGCAACCCCATGGACTGCAGCATGCCAGGCCTCCCTGTCCATCGCCAACTCCTGAAGTTTACTCAAAGTCATGTCCATTGAGTAGGTGATGCCATCCAACCATCTCATCCTCTATCGTCCCTTCCTCCTCCTGCCTTCAATCTTTCCCAGGATCAGGGGCTTTTCAAATGAGTCAGTTCTTCGCATCAGGTGGCCAAAGTATTGGAGTTTCAGCTTCAGCATCAGTCCTTCCAATGAACATTCAGGACTGATCTCCTTTAGGATGGACAGGTTGGATGTCCTTGCAGTCCAAGGGACTCTCAAGAGTCTTCTCCAACACCACTGTTCAAAAGCATGGGTTCTTCAGTGCTCAGCTTTCTGTATAGTCCAACTCTCACATCCATACATGACTACTGGAAAACCATAGCTTTGACTAGACAGATCTTTGTCGGCAATGTCTCCGCCTTTTAATATGCTATAATTAAAGGTTTTTAAAGAAATATTGCAAAGATCACAGTGAAATCAGAAGGGATGAAAGTCCAGCCTCTATCTAGATTGTGTTTCTGCAAACATTTCTCAGAACCACATCATAGAACTGTCCTGCTGTCCCATACAAGACTGTTTTTGTTACAAATAGAAAGTTACCACTATAGAACAGATAGAGCCTAAGCCCCCTTGCACAGAAAAACAAAAGCCTGAGGGATGTAAGACTGCTTCAATTCCACTTTGGGGAAGTAGAATTCAAACTGTGAGAAGCTATCAAAAGTGATGGCAGGGTGTTCAAAAGAACTGGGGCCAGCCATTAATAATTAATAGTAGATATTCTTTGAAGTGGGTTGTGGTTGCAGGGGAACATGAGGGACGAGGGTGAGGGTGTGTCTGGATAATTACCATTGAAATCACCTAAAGCATTTGGTAAAAATTCAGATTCTTGAGATTATCTAAGACTGACTTGCATGCTTAATCGCTAAGTCAGGTCTGACTCTATGCCACCCCACAGACTGTAGCTGCCAGGCTCCTCTGTCCATGGGATTTCCCAGGCAAGAATTCTGGAGGGAGTTGCCACTTCCCCCTCCAGGAGATCTTCTCAGATCAGGGATCAAAACCACATCTCCTGTATCTCCTGCTTTGGCAGGGAAATTCTTTACCACTACTCCACTAAGACCTGCTGAATCCCAGTCTATGATGTTAAAGCTCCCCCATTCCCAAATATTTTAGTAAGCTCCCTTTGTTAGTGTAGTACTACAGTGCTTGAATTTCTGACTTCATAAATTCTCTGCTTTCTTTCACATACTTATTATAACAAAATGATAA
>NW_011476127.1:0-1738 GCF_000754665.1 Bison bison bison | reverse complement strand
ATAGACCGCAGCCTACCAGGCTCCTCCATCCATGGGATTTTCCAGGCAAGAGTACTGGAGTGGGTTGCCATTGCCTTCTCCAATTATTTGATCTATCAAGTCATAAAGTTGCCCATGCCCAGCTGCACTCCATCAGAAAATGGAAACAGTTTATATAAAATCAGAAGCCTTACAAATTAATCTTCCTGCAGACAATAGCTATGAACTCTAAACAATAACAACAACATCATCAAAATGCCTAAAGCTCTGGAAACTGAACAAACACATGTAGATTTGAGGAAAGAGCTGAAATTGGGAACAAGGGACCTGAAGGGAGAGTTCCCATGTTTTGCAACTTTGCCCTGAGATCAGCCACAATTAGGGAGATGGTAATGTGAGGCAGGTAAGATTTGATAGAAAGCTTGCTATCTTCTGGGGAGAGGAATCAATGAAAGGAGACCAAATTAATCAGGGTCATCAGAGAATAAGGGGGATCCTCATGAATAATAGAATCAGAGAAGATGAATCCCAAATTCCACTTTTAAACTCAGCCAAACTTTCTTGCTGATCACTGACACATACATGGATGAAGCAAACTGAAAACATTGTGCACATGCTCCCCACATCAGGTACGGCAGTTTTCAGGTTGAGTCAACCCAAGTTAAATGTCTGCATAATTCAGAACAGAATTACATAAGCCAGAGTCTCCACAACATGTCTTCCTAATGTCCAGGATATAGTATAAAACAATTTGATACATAAAGTACCAGGAAAATATGACTTGGCCTCAGGGGAAAAGAAGTTGACTGATGTCAAGCAGAAATGACTCAGATATTATCAGTTAAGAATTTAAAACAGCTATCGTACCTTTGCTCAGTGAAGCAAAGGAAAATACACTTGCATTGAATGAAAAAAATTTTTTTAATTAATTTTTCTTTAAAAAGAAAACTTTAGAACCGAAAAGTATCTGGAGTAAATTAACTACATGGGTTTAATAGCAGAATGGAGATGACAGAGTAAAGAATCAGTGAACCTGAAGATAAATCAGTAAAAATCATCTAATATGAAGAAGAGAGATGAAATAAATTGGGGGAAAAAATGGATAGAGTTTCAAAGAGATAAAGGGCAATTTCAAAAGGTCTAATAAAAATGGAGATATATGGTACTCTTGGAGTGGAAAAATTAATATTGTTAAAATGAACATGCTACCCAAAGTGATCTACAGATTTAATGCAATCCCTATTAAAATGACAGTTTTCACAAAACTAGAACAAATAATTCTAAAATTTATTTAGAACAACAAAAGACCTTGAATTGCCAAAGCAACTTTTTTTTGCACAGAAGAAATTCAATGAGAGGTAAGGTAATAGGCAAGAAGTAGATTTATTAATATAGGATACTAGTAAGGGATACTGGAGAAGGAAATGGCAACCCACTCCAGTATTCTTGCCTGGAGAATACCAGGAACGGGGAAGCCTGGTGGGCTGCCATCTATGGGGTCGCACAGAGTCGGACATGACTGAAGAGACTTAGCAGCAGCAGCAGTAAGGGATACAAGCAAGCAGGTGAGATGGTGCTGCCTGCAATAGCAATCTTGAGGGGGAAAAAAAAAAAAAACCTCTCCCAGACCTCAGACTGTACTAAAAGCTACAGTAATCAAAACAGTATGGCATTCTGTCTCACACACACACACACAAGGGAACAGAGTAGAGAGTGCAGAAATAAACTCATGCACCTATTGCCAGCTAATCTATAACAA
>NW_011476126.1:48385-50741 GCF_000754665.1 Bison bison bison | reverse complement strand
AATAGATATTCTAACAGGTGGGAGGTGTGATACCTCATTGTAGTTTTGATTTGCATTTCTCTGATAATTAATGTTGTTGAGCACCTTATCATGTCCCTATTGACCATATGAGTATTTTCTTTGACAAAATGTCTATTCAGGTCCTTTGCGCATTTTTAATTGGATTATTTGGGGTTGTTTGTTGTTATTGAGTTGTTCATTGCAGCATTACTTACAGTAACCATAACATGGAGCCAAACTAAGTGTCCATTGATGAATGCATAAAGGAAATGTGGTAAATATAGAATGGAATGTTAACCACAAAAAAGAAAGAAATCTTGCCACTTGCAACAACATGGATGGAACTTGAGGGCATTATGCTAAGTGAAATAAGTCAGATAAAGAAAGAAATACTGTATGGTATCACTTATATATGGAATCCATAAAAAAAGAAATTCATATAAATAGAGAAAAATTTGTGATTGCCAGCAGGGAGAATGGAGGATGGGAGATTGGGTGAGGTGGTCAAAAGGTGCAAACTTTCAATTATAAGCTAAGTAAGTTCTGGGGACATAATGTGCAGCATGATGACTATAGTTAATATTGTATTGTATACCGGAAAGTTTCAAGAGAGTAGATCTTAAAAGTTATCATCACAAGAAAGAAAAATTGTAACTAAAGTGATGGATGTTAACTAAAGTTACTGTGATAATAATTTTGTAATATATACATATATCAAATCATTATTCAGTATACCTTAAACTTATACAATGTTATATGTCAATTATACCTCAATAAAATTGGAAAAAAAGATATTAGGGGCTTGAAAAACAGAGCTATGTAAAATCAATACAACTGAAATTATTTTAAATTATGACAAAATACTGCTGTTTACTATGCTATTTAAAAAGACAAAGAAGAAGGATTAACAGTTCAGAACAGCTTACATCAGAATAGCAAACAAATAATGTGGGTTTAATTTTTATGTACTGGATAAAAGTAAACTTCAATAATTCTAAAAATAGTGCTGTAAGACCTGAGTGATATCAGAATTAATGAAGTATGACTTCTTCTTAAGTATTTTTTTCATGAATCCTTTCCTATATGGAATACACAATTTCCTCTGAGATTTGTTCAATTATTTTCTAGAAAAGAGCTTCACTGGTTATCATTATCTTTTATAGAGTCTTCTAAGGTGGGCTGAGTTTCTTCAACAAAACCTATGATTATTTAACAGAGAATTATTTAATCTTCAACTGGGCTTCACAGTGTTTTCACTTTGAATACTAACCTACCATGACAGAGGCAAGATCCAGCACTCTGGTTGCATGTGAACCATGGTGTTTAACTCAGTGGAAGTCATCGTCTGCATGTTATTTTCACAAATAATCATGATTTTCTTTGCTATACTGAATTTAATTTTCTTTTGAAGCCCCATTCCAGTATTTCTTCATTGTATTATGTTTGGTAATTTTTTCCAAGTCTTATTTCTTTATTGCTTTAACTGAATTATTTTTAGTTTTTGTTTCCTCTTCTTTCATTTGTGTTAATCACCATTTAAATACTTTAGTAACTTTACCAAGATAATGGATAGAAAATGAAATACAATTCATAAAAATGTATTAGAATCAAATAAGTAATTCATCTCTTAAATTAATATGGCTAAGAAGTTCCTTTTTTGGGGGAAAAATAGCTTACATGCTGTATGTTACAGAGAACAGTTTAATTTAAACTTTATATATTTTACCTTTAGTAAATATATAAAACTGTATGTCTCTTAACAAGATTGCTAACATATTTTTGAAGCAATTCTAAGTTGTACTTATATTTCAAGTAAAAGACTTTATTTTGGTCTCAGAGTTAAACAATCAATTTTTTTCTGCACAAAAATTGTTTTCAAGGTTGTTAATTTCTTATATATAAAATATAACCAATTAAATAGGTAATGTTACTAAAATGTTTTAAGTCTTTTACATACTGATCATGTAGATCTTGGTATCATATTGTAACAAAACAGAAGTAGTTTCAACTATTAATGCTGATAAATGATATAATCTGGTGGACACTGTTTCACTTTTTGCTTTACTTTCTAAATTTTAAATTATTCATTTATTTTTATTGAAGCATAATTGACTTAGTTTCATGTGTACAACATAGTGATTTGATATTTATAGATTACACACTATACAAAGTTATTACAATATTATTGACTATATTCCCTGTGCTGTACTTTACATCTTCGTGACATCTGTTTTATAACTGGATGTTTGTATCTCTTAATCCTCATCCCCTATTTGGCCCATACCCCTATTCCCATCTCCTCTGGTAACCACAAGTTTGTTCTCTGTTTCTGTTTTGTTGTATTTGTTTTTATGTT
>NW_011476126.1:47286-47882 GCF_000754665.1 Bison bison bison | reverse complement strand
AGTATCTGTCTTTCTCTGACTTTAGTTAAATTTCTTTTGAATATACATAATGGGCAATAACTCCAGTTAAATTAAGCAACAACATATCTTTACAGGATGGATACTTGGGTTTATCCCAAATTCAAAGGGAGTCCTAAGGGAAAATCAGAACTGGGAATTTAAAAAGTTATAGGCATACGGGTGGCCCTCTTCCATTCCATTCTTTCTGCTTCTCCATCTGCTTCATTCTTATTATCCTGAACATAATTTTCTTTGCAACTTTTTGCAAATAAGCCTGAAGAAGTCTCCTCTAGGAATGATGAGTCTCTCAGTTCCAACATTTACAGAACCTAACTGCATGGCAATTGCCCATTCCTAGGAAAATCTAATTAAAACAGCTCAGGCCCCATGTCAAACGCTGGTCTAATCAAAAGTACACAGAACCATATCATGCACTGTTACTGTGGTTTCAGTTGCCCATACAAGGAGATACAGGGACTGGGGCAATACTTCATTGAGGAAGGGAGTTCTCTTAATCAGAGGTGACATCCCCAAAGTTATTGCTATATCTATATTGTTACAGTTGTTAATCAGAAGAAGTAATGAGACTGACTATT
>NW_011476126.1:46524-47086 GCF_000754665.1 Bison bison bison | reverse complement strand
ATATTTTGTCATCATTTCAATTCTGCCTCTATCAACATAATGCTTTATTGTTCCCTATTACAAACCCTGTTCATTATTTATTGTTAAAGATTCAATAGTTGAATTTACACTCTGTCACAATACATCAAGCTCACCCAGCTAATGCAGCATTAAAATGAAATCAGGCTTGCAATATTGTTAAGCTATATATATTAAAGTGTTCGGGTGGACAACACAAACCAGGCATTCCAAAACTCTCAAGTCACACATACCATACCATCAAAAACTCTGCACTGAATGCCTCTAGGTTTCACGGGACTACTCCAAGTGTTCTGAAATTATCAGATAAGAGAAAAAACACATGCATACTAAATGCATACTCTTAAGATGAAATTTTGAAAAATATACATAAGAATCTACACCTATATGCCTAAATGTGGGATCTGAAATTACTAAAATGAGTGCTCAATATTGTTTGCATAAAGCTGGTGTCATAGCAAATGTAATAGTTTATATATATACATATATATATATATATCATACACATATGTATATGTACACACATACAAATTATATGTAATAT
>NW_011476126.1:44037-46424 GCF_000754665.1 Bison bison bison | reverse complement strand
TTATTTTAACAAGATACACATCTTTATGTTTAAAGTATTTAATAGGAAAATCAGTGTATAGTGCTGCAATCATTTATTTGCAATGATATCTTTCCTTTTATGGGATTTGTCCGTACTTTGATGGTTTGAGTTTAGCACATTTTTGAGAAAGTGCTATCATAGAAGGAACAACCAAACAGAAGCTTCTAAAAATGCCTCTCCTTCCTGGCCAAGAGATATCAAAAACATCAGTGTACCTGTAGGTGAGGCTAAAAAGTAGTGACACCTTTAAAGATCTAAAGGCTACAAGGAAAGTGGTCCTTATTTTATTTCTGTTTAATTCACCAGTCTGGGCCTTGCAGAAACTGGACAGATTCAAGAGGATGACGGTAGACTATTTGTAGACTTCAACAAGTAGTAGCCTTGATTGCAACTGCTGTGCTGGACATGGTATCGTTGTTAGAATAGATTAATATGGCCTCAGGTACGTGGTATGTGACCATTGATTTGGAAAATGTGTTCTTTCTACTTTAATCAGAAAAGAAGATCAGAAACAGTTTGAATTCATGTGGAACAGACAAATGAATTCATTAGTAGTTTTGCCTCAGGGCTATGTTAACTCTACTGCTCTATTATAATACAATCTAAAGATCTTTACTCTGTCTGGATATCCAACAGAATATCACATTGATTCATTACATCAGTAATATGTTGATCAAGCAGGATAACCAAGAAGCGGCTATCACAGTTGGCACCTTGGTAAAACATGTACAATCCGAAGGATGGGATATAAATCTAAGGAAGATTCAGGGGCCCACAATATCTAAATGATTTTTCTAGATCCAGGGCCAAGACATCCCCCAAAGTAAAAGAGAAGTGCAGTGCTTCTCTTCAGGTTCTGTAGGAAACACGCTCCATACCAAGTATACTAAGTGACACAAAAATCTGCCGGCTTTGAGTGGGGCCCAAAGCAAAAGAAGTTTTCTGCAGCAAGTCTAAGCTATATAGAGCAAGCATCTGTGCTTTTTGGGCTATGTGGTTTGCTGGGCCCCATGATGCTAGAGGTATCAGTGGTGGGGAAAGATGCTGTGTTAGAGAGAAGAAAAGATATTGTCCTCCAAAAGGAAATTGAAGTATTGTTTTCCTCAAAAGGGAAAAGATGCTAGACATGAAAGAACAAACAGATGTCCAACTCAATCTCTATTGTAGTCATTGCAGTTTTTTTGGTGTGTGTGAAGATTTTTGATTCTTGGTTGGTTTATATCTAAAAGGCCATTTTTTTCTCCCTATGAATACTTTTAAAACTCTAGAACACATTTGAACATAATGAGTCAGCGTAATTTTTAAAACATTGTTTACCACTTGATGTTGAATGTTAACAAAATGATTATGCCATGTGAACACTTTCAAACTTTTGCTGCATCAAAATATTTTATCAAAGATACAATCAAAATTGAAACATTTGTTAAAAATACCTATTTTTGAAATTTTGCTCTGCATTGTAACGAAACCCATAAATAATTTCATAGCAGATCACAATCCAATTAATATATATCTTTAATTTGAAAAAGTGACCAAGAAATAGATTCACTGATCCCCGACTTTGCAATGTAATATATCTACACTATATGCTAACTCTTCAGCATAATTCTAATAAAAATAAAACCTTTGTTCACTATCACTTTTAAGCTTTTTGTAATTAACTCTGAATAGAATCACTGAAAAAATAGATCAGAATAGAATATTAAAATCTAAGCTCCATTTGCATAAGTCTGCAATATTCAAAGATCTACAATATCATTAAAATCTCGTAGTTTACAAACCTAGAAATAATATAATAAATGGCCCTAGAAACTTTTATTTTCCTTCATATTTCATATGTCTAACAGTGTTCTTTTTATATTTCTATTAAAAAAATTAGAGGGATACTAATGCATATAGATGATATATATCTTAGATTTATGGAGTAAAGAGCAGCAACATAACTGTCTAGGAAAACTGTTTTAAATCTTCAGCTAGACTACATTGTAAAAGTAAACAGAATATATTACTAGTATTCTTTTCCCTTCTTATGGACATAAAAGATGGGATTCTCAATTTATACAGTATTTTTTAAATGAAAAGATACATGAAATTTCTATAGAAGATACTGCAGTTGATGATATTGCTTCTATTTCTAGTATTATTGCATTATTCAAATTCTACCAATTTTTAAAAAAAAAATATTCTCCCCACATGCTGCGATACAATGAATCATCCTATCTTAAAAAGTACCTTTTTTTATCTTCCACAATATCAATTGTCAGTCATAACATTAGTATATTAACAGTACATCAATTATACCTAAAAGTTGGAAATATAGATAAGAAAGGCAATGCCAAAGAATCCTCAAACTACTGCACAACTGC
>NW_011476126.1:43327-43937 GCF_000754665.1 Bison bison bison | reverse complement strand
CAGGCTTCAGCAATTCATGAACTGTGAACTTCCAGATGTTCAAGCTGGTTTTAGAAAAGGCAGAGGAACAAGAGATAAAATTGCCAACATCTGCTGGGTCATTGAAAAAGCAAGAGCGTTCCAGAAAAATATCTATTTCTGCTTTATTGACTATGCCAAAGCCTTTGACTATGTGGATCACAATAAACTGTAGAAAATTCTGAAAGAGATGGGAATGCCAGACCACCTGACCTGCCTCTTGAGAAGCCTGTATGCAGGTGAGGAAGCAACAGTTAGAACTGGACATGGAACAACAGACTGGTTCCAAATCGGGAAAGGAGTTCATCAAGGCTGTATACTGTCACCCTGCTTATTTAACTTATATGCAGAGTACATCATGAGAAACACTGGGCTGGAGGAAGGACAAGCTGGAATCAAGACTGCCGGGAGAAATATCAAGAACCTCAGATAGGCAGATGACACCACCCTTATGGCAGAAAGTGAAGAACTAAAGAGCCTCTTGATGAAAGTAAAAGAGGAGAGTGAAGAAGTTGGCTTAAAACTCAACATTCAGAAAACGAAGATCATGGCATCTGGTCCCATCACTTCATGGCAAATAGATGGGGAAACA
>NW_011476126.1:41505-42703 GCF_000754665.1 Bison bison bison | reverse complement strand
GGGAGGGATTGGGGGCAGGAGGGGAAGGGGACGACAGAGGATGAGATGGCTGGATGGCATCACCGACTCAATGGACATGGGTTTGGGTGGATTCCGGGACTTGGTGATGGCTAGGGAGGCCTCACGTGCTGCAGTTCATGGGGTCGCAAAGAGTTGGACATGACTGAGCGACTGAACTGAACTCTATGAGAACTGGAATAATTAATTCTGCAAAAACGGAAGCAGCAGATATTTTTTCACTATTATTTCAGTTATGGCTCATTCAGGTATAAGAGTGTAATTCAACTGAAATTAATTAAATTTAGTATGGAAATGTATTTATCTATACAAAAGCAAAAAGGATTTGGGTTTGGTCATAACTGAAAATAAAACTTAAACAATTTCATCACTTATGTCTCCATTTTCCCTCCATTCTTGCCACTGCTATCTTGTTATGTTGATTCATTCTGTTAGAAGGAAGGAATTGCTGCTGGAAACCCTGGACCCAATCAACAGCTTAACATTTTCATCAAAAAGAGGATCTTTATCCATGATAGTTGTAGGGGAATTTGTCCAGGGGAACACTGATTGGACATGCCTAATGTTCCAGCAATCACTGCCCTAGTCATTGTTGCCCAAAAGGTGGAGAAGAAAAAGTAGAGGCAGAATTAGTCTTGTCAAAACTACATGAAATGTATTTCCCAAAGGGGAAACATACATTCTCCTTCTAGAAAGAAGATAAAACTCTTGACAGATGTGAGGGAAAAAAAGCAAAAGCTAAAAAAAAAAAGTTATACACCACAATTATGGATAGACCATTTTATTTGTAATCCATAGAACTATCTTACTAAAATTTCAAGCTACACTGATTAAATACATAAGGAGCAATAAATCTGAAGGGTACTGGTGGCTAATCTCTTTCCTCTTTTAACAGCCTAGAAGGGTGGCTCAGAAGTCTGAGTTAGCTCACCAAAATGGTTCCAAATCGGGAAAGGAGCAGGTCAAGGCTGGATGTTGTCACACTGCTTATTTAACTTATATGCAGAGTACATCATGAGAAACATTGGGCTGGATGAAGCACAAGCTGTAATCAAGATTGCCAGGAGGAATATCAATAATCTCAGATATGCAGATGACAACACCCTTATGGCAGAAAGTGAAGAAGAACTAAAGAGCCTCTTGATGAAAGTAAAAGAGGAGAGTGAAAAAGTTGGCTTAA
>NW_011476126.1:39820-40763 GCF_000754665.1 Bison bison bison | reverse complement strand
ACAGGGAAGCCTGGCATGCTACAGTCCATGGGGTCACAAAGAGCTGGACACGACTGAGTGACTGAGCTAAACTGAATACCAGTTACGAGGCTTCAGAAACTTGCCACTTCTAACAAGGCCACTTTCCTGACCAGGGAGTTCCTCTGAATCTTAGTTACATAGATTTCCTCTGCTCTTCATTATAAATACACAGCTATTTGGAGATTTGGGAGGAAGGTTCCTCCTATCTAGTATAATGTGATGTGTGAAGACCTATGCCCAGCCTTCACTGTGGGATAGGGAGAGTTCAGGGAAATATATGTGTTCTACATTTTTCTGCTTTTATATTCTGTCCCAATAAATCCTCTTTTATATCTGCACCACATGATGCTTTGCCTGACACAGTTTAAACATTTTCTTTCATGGAGTTTTGGGAACTGTGAATTGGGTCACATGAGTTAACATTTTTATACTGCAATCAATATGGCTCACTAATTGGCTTACTCAGGATCATGATACATTTGGGAACATAAAAGCATGTTGAAAAATAAGTTTCCATTATTTTACATCTCTTATTAAAATTATAAGTTTCTATTGCAAACCATCTACTGATATTTTCATATCCCCCAAATATCCAGTTGTCTGCCATCTAGTGACTAGTCCACACATTAGATAACTGCTCATTTATTAAATATTTTATACTTAGTCTTTTTTAAAAAGCATTTCCTATGCATGACTTAGGGGAAAAAAGAGTGAGTCATCACTTTTTATGGGACAAGAGAACTAAATAATTACATCAAGAGATGTTTATTAAAAAGTATAATGCTAACTAGACTTCCCTGGTGGCTCAGATGTGAAGAATCTGTCTGTCGATGCAGGAGACCCAGCTTGTAATCTTGGGTCGGGAAGATCCCATGGAGAAGGGAATGGCAACCCACTCCAGTATTCTTGCCCAGAGAAATCC
>NW_011476126.1:39525-39720 GCF_000754665.1 Bison bison bison | reverse complement strand
GAAATTAAAAGACTCTCCTTGGAAGGAAAGCTATGACCAACCTATACAGCATATTAAAAAGCTGAGACATTACTTTGCTAACAAAGGTCCATCTAGTTAAAGCTATGGTTTTTCCAGTGGTCATGTATGGATGTGAGTGTTGGACTATAAAGAAAGCTGAGTGCCAAAGAACTGATACTTTTGAACTGTGGTGCT
>NW_011476126.1:37936-38719 GCF_000754665.1 Bison bison bison | reverse complement strand
CTACTAGAAAAATATAGAAGCTTGGAGAAAACAATAAAATATGTAGAATGCATTTTCAAAATAAAATCACAGAATTAAGTTTGAAGGGCACACACATCATACATACACACACACATATATAGTGATCATTTGAATAATACACAGTGGAATGAAAGACATTAATTTCCCATTTGTCACAATGGGATCATAACCTAGATTTTAAAGAGGATACACAAGAAAGAAAGAAGTTACAAAGAAATAAAAACTGTAACACATGAAGAAATGCAGTGCATGGAGGCAATATACTGTAAGAAGATGGTATATTAGAATAGAAAAGAAGAAATGTAACTTGGACTTAGTTTATTATCTGCAGAATATTCATCCTCATAGAAACACAATTTCCATATCAGCAAAATGGAAATTATAGTAAAACCTTCATTGACTTTTTAGGTACATTTGAGACAAGTAAACATTACATCTTTGCTGGGATTAGATACAGACACACCTCCAGATATGCACATCCCCACAGTTACGCATCTTGGAGCATGGAGCCTTTGTGTTAATTAGAAAAAATGGCCCTTACTCCAGGTAGCTGCAACTCTACCCCATGAAGCAAGTGATGTTTCGAAGAGTTTGGAATTGATTTTTAACCCCCACTTGCCCTCTTTGCTGGTTACCTATGTATAGTGAACACCTGGAACATATGTTCAGGGCCCAACACTCTTGGTTACTGTGGGTTTAGCTAATACTAATGAAAAAGTGAGAGACAAGTTAATAGGGATTTATTTTTCAGCTCTATTGATC
>NW_011476126.1:36606-37680 GCF_000754665.1 Bison bison bison | reverse complement strand
AGAAGCAGAACTAGTAGATTAGATGGATCGATTGATTGATACATATATAGACAGGTAGATACAGAGACATTTATCACAGGGAATTGGCTATCCCAATTGTGGGAGCTGTATTAACAATCTTTTTAAGTCTCTGTCTCCTCATCTGATGCTACAACATGAAGTCTGCAGGGAAGGCAGTCAGGGAGGGAAGATCAGAAAACCTATAAACACAAGCTGGCCCAGGAGTGAGAAAAGGATCAGGAAAACTCAAGGAAGCTAGAGCATTTGCAGGTCTAGATGCTGCTTCATACTAATGAAGTGAGTCAGCAGATCAGCAACAACGTATGTAATCTACAACATGGTTGTTGCTTCCCTTTCAGTCTTCAACAAAGACTCTTTGGGAAAAGGATTCACTAGCAACCTGTTTAGAAAAAAAGCAACTTTCTCAGCTATGGACTCCATAAAAGTCCAGATTCAATAAAAGATAAGACAAATTCTACTGCTTAAAATTAAAGAAAATATTCATAGCCAAGATAGAAAGAAATTTGGGCAAAGTTGAAAGAAAATTACTATCTGGCAGAAAATATTTGCAACATATGTTAGAGATAAATGATTAATATTATAATAAAGAAATCTAAATGATGAAGTCTAATAACCATCAAAGTAAAAATGATAGAAAAAATGGGAAAAAATTGAACAATTTTATATTTCAAAACAACTTTAAAGATACAGAGAAAAAGTTCTTAAACTTCTAAAAATAAGCTAAAATTTGCATCTAATGAGGAAAATGTAATTTAAAATCACACATTGGCAATTTCTTGCATATCACATTGTCAAAATTTGAGAGCTCAACCACACCCTCTGTTGGCAAGACTGCAAAACAGGCACTCTCACATACTGCTAGCAGGAATGCAGAATAGTACAATCTTTATGAGAGGCAATTTGGTAAAATTTAACAAATGTACTTATGTCTTTACCCTTTTACTCAAAAGTACCACTTTCAGAAATCTAACCAGAGGGTATACTGCAAAAATGCCAAGAGGAAAAGAAGTAGGAGGTAGAGAAAAGCAAAGGAAAAAGCAAAAAGCACAAGTC
>NW_011476126.1:35997-36341 GCF_000754665.1 Bison bison bison | reverse complement strand
AATGATGGGACTGGATGCCATCATTGAATTTTAAGCCAACTTCTTCACTCTCCTCTTTTACTTTCATCAAGAGGCTCTTTAGTTCCTCTTTGCTTTCTGCCATAAGGGTGCTGTCATCTGCATATCTGAGGTTACTGATATTTCTCCCAGCAATCTTGGTTCCAGCTGGTGCTTCATCCAGCCTCGCATTTCACATGATGTACTCTGCATATAAGTTCAGTAAGCAGGGTGACAACTTACAGCCTTGATGTACTCCTTTCCCAATTTAGAACCAGTCCATTTTTCCATGTCCAGTTCTAACTGTTGCTTCTTGACCTGTATACAGATTTCTTAGGAAGCAAGTA
>NW_011476126.1:34317-35897 GCF_000754665.1 Bison bison bison | reverse complement strand
TAGAAAAAGGTAAAAAGAAAGCAGAAACTACTGAGATTTGATTACCTACAGGGGAAGCGAAAGTGATGAAACAGTTGGAGAAGTGGAAGATGAGTAAAACTTATCTGAGCATGCCTTTGGTGTAGTTTTAACTCTCAGAACCATGTTAGGATTTTAGGTACCCGAAATATAAAATGAAATTACTTAAACAAAATAAACAAGGATGTGGATAAATCTCTAAAATAGAAACCAAACAGAAATAAATGAACTCATATTTCAGATTAACTGCAAAACATTTTAATATAGTATTTTGACTTAATTTCAAAAATCACTTAATTCTAGATAGATTTTATTTTTGCAATGGTAAATTCTGAAATTATATTCTGCACATTCTAGAATAAAGCAAATCAGTAAATATATTGCAGATAATAAGAGCCATGTTTATCACTGTTGGAAAAGCAAGTTACTAATATGTAAAAAGAAAGGGCCAGGGTAAACCACGTAGTACTGAACTGAAAACAGAATTACAGTTTCAATTCATGGTTTAAATACATGGATATAGATAATGAGATAGATGTTGGTACAGATATAGGTGGGCTTCCCCCAATGGCTCAGCAGGCAAAGAATCCGCCTGCAATGCAGGAGATATGAGTTCGATCCCTGGGTCAGGAAGATCCCCTGGAGGAGGAAATGGCAACCCACTCCAGTATTCTTGCCTGGAGAATGCCATGGACAGAAGAACCTGGAGGGCTACCGTTCACAGGGTCAGAAAGAGTTGGACACAACTGCCACTTTATTAAATTTTTTAGAAGTCCAGGGCTCTGGTATATGCCAGCACATCCTCTTAAAGGTTACAACATGTTACTGCATCATTAACATCTTACCATTGAGATAAAGGCCTTTGCAGACTTCGGTTCAATTCAGTTGCTGTCATGTCCGACTCTTGAACTGAAGCACACCAAGCTTCCCTGTCCATCACCAGGCTTCCCTGTCCATCATCAATTCCCAGAGCTTGCTCAAACTCATGCCCATTGAGTTGGTGATGCTATCCAACCATCTCATCCTCTGTCGTCTCTTTCTCTTCCTGCCTTCAATCTTTCTCAGCCTAAGGGTCTTTTCCAATGAGTCAGTTCTTCACATCATGTGGCCTAAGTATTGGAGCTTCAGCTTCAGCATCAGTCCTTCCAATGAATGTTCAGGACTAATATCCTTTAGGATTGACTGGTTGGATCTCCTTGCAGTCCAAGGGACTCTCAAGAGTCTTCTCCAACACCACAATTCAAAAGCATCAACTCTTCAGCACTCAGCATTCTTTATGGTCCAACTCTCATATCCATACATGACTACTGGAAAAACGATAGCTTTGACTAGACGGACTTTTGTTGGCAAAGTAACATCTCTGCTTTTTAATATGCTGTCTAGGTTGGTCAGAGCTTTTCTTCCAAGGAGCAAGTGTCTTTTAATTTCATGGCTGCAGTCATCACCTGAAATAATTTTGGAGCCCAAGAAAATATATCTGTCACAGTTTCCATTGTTTCCCCATCTATTTGCCATGAAGTGATGGGACCAGATGCAATGATCTTTGTTTTCTGAATGTTGAG
>NW_011476126.1:33670-34094 GCF_000754665.1 Bison bison bison | reverse complement strand
TGGGTTGCCATTTCCTTCTCCAATGCATGAAAGTGAAAAGTGAAAGTGAAGTCGCTCAGTCGTGTCTGACTCTTAGCGACCTCATGAACTGCAGCCCACAAGGCTCCTCCGTCCATGGGATTTGCCAGGCAAGAGTACTGGAGTGCGGTGCCACTGCCTTCTCCGAGTGACTTAAAAGACTGTGAGTTTTGAGTAAGGTCCAAAGCAAGAGACCTGGACCATAAAGAAGACTGAGAGCTAAAGAACTGATGCTTTTGAACAGTGGTGTTGGAGAAGACTCTTGAGAGTATGTTGGACTGCAAAGAGATCAAGCCAGTAAATCCTGAAGGAAATCAACCCTGAGTATTCATTGGAAGGACTGATCCTGAAGCTGAACCTCCATTACTCTGGCCACCTGATGCAAAGAGCCAACTCAGAAAAGACT
>NW_011476126.1:32374-33079 GCF_000754665.1 Bison bison bison | reverse complement strand
CTGGTAGAACAGGAATATGTAACTATGGGGCATCAAAGAACCACATGACCAGAAATGCTTATCATAAACTGGCTATTTTCTGATCCATCAAGTTATAAAATTGCAAAAGAAGGCATAGCAGGAATTCATCAAATGATAAAAATTGTGTATCAAAATGGGCCTGAGACAGCCAAGGAAGGTACTCAAAAAGGTAGCACAGACCTATTTTATACCTATTGCTGCTGCTCTGAGGACTTCTCCAACGAGAATTCCCTAAAAGCCTGGTTCATAGATGAACTGGCTCAATATACTGGTGAAAGCTGAAAGTTTACTACTACTCCTACATTACATTACATGTAATGTTCATTATACTACATTACATTAGATACAGTCTCACTCTAAGTTAAGCCCTAAGATGCTGGTAAGGGGAAACCCTCCCAATGGACATGGCTTCAAACAGTATATCTGGTCAACTTGATGTAAAGGAATAAGCAGCCTGGGTTAGAATATGCATAGAATACTGTTCAGTGTTGAATATGTTTGCTGGTTGGACAGCTGCCTGGAAGGAGCATAAATGGAAGAGCATGATCAAGAAGGTCTGAGAAACAAGCATATGAATGGACCTATCACAGTGATCATAAAGTAGGCAGATCTTTTTCTCATTTTCATGCCCAAAAGAGAGCATCCAGCACTAGACAGTGAAAAGCCAGGGGATTAAGTTGATCT
>NW_011476126.1:27286-31859 GCF_000754665.1 Bison bison bison | reverse complement strand
TCTCTGTGCCATAAAATGGGACCTTGTTGTTTATTCATTCTACATATAATAGTTTGCTTCTACTAATCTCAAACTCTCAATCCATTCCTCCCCACCACCCCTCCCCAGTAGCAACCACAACTCTGTTATCTATGAGTCTGTTTCTGTTTTGTAACTAAGTTCATCTGTGTCGTAACTAAGTTCATCTGTGTCATATTTTAGATTCCACATGTAAGTGATATCATATGGTATCTGTGCTTCTCTTTCTTACTTCACTTAGTATGATAATCTCTAGTCCATCTATGCTGCTGCAAACCGCATTATCTCCTTTTTTATGGTTGATTGTATTGCATTGTGTGTGTGTGTGTGTATATATATATACTGCATCTTCTTTATCCATTCTTCTGTTGATGGACATTTAGGTTGTTTTCATTTCTTGGTAATTGTAAATAGTGCTGCTGTGAACATAGGGGTGCATGTATCTTTTTCAGTATTCTTGCCTGGAGAATCCCTTGGAGGGAAGAGCCTGGTAGGCTACAGTCCATGGGGTCGCAAAGAGTCGGATAGGACTGAACAACTTCACTTTCACTTTGGGCTTCCCTGGTGACTCAGAGGTTAAAGTGTCTGCCTGGAATGTGAGAGACCCAAGTTCGATCCTTGGGTCGGGAAGATCCCCTGGAGAAGGCAATGGCAACCCACTCCAGTACTCTTGCCTGGAGAATCCCGTGGACAGAGGAGCCTGGTAGGCTACAGTCCATGGCGTGGCAAAGAGTCAGACACGACCAAGCGACTTCACTTTCACTTTGTTCAGAAATAAATATAGGAGTGGGACTGCTGGATCAGATGGCAACTCTATGTTTAGTTTTTTGAGGAACTTGTTTTTCATAGTGGCTGCACCAATTTACATTTCCACCAACAGTGTAGAAGGGTTTCCTTTTCTCCATACCCTCTCCAGTATTTGTTATTTGTAGAGAAAGTCCATTCTTTTTAATGGTTGAATAATATTCCATTTTACATATAACATTTTGTTCATGCACTCATCTGCTGATGGATACTTGGGCTGTTTGCTCCTTTTGACTATTGTGGAAAATGATGCTATAAACATTAGTGTACAAATGTCTGTCTCCATACTTTAAAATATTTGGATATATACCTAGCAGTGGAATTTCTGGGTTATATGGTAGTTCTATGGTTAATCTTTTGAGGAAATGCCAAACCATTTCCCACAGTAGCCTTATCATTTACTTTCCCACCAGCAATGCACTAGGGTTTCAAATTCTCAAGATTCTCACCAACAGATGTTATTTTCCATTAAAAAAATTATAGCTTTTCTAGTATGCATGACAGGTTATCTCATTGCAGTTTTGATTTATATTTCAATAATGACTAATGATGTTCAGCATATTCTCATGTATTTATTGGGGATGTGTATATCTTCTTTAAAGAAATGTCTATTCAAGTCTTTTTTGTCCATTTTTAATTGGGTTGTTTATTTTTGTTGTTCTTGAGTTGTAGGAATTCTTTTTTTTTAAATTTTATTTTATATATTCTGGATATTCATCCCTTAGGAAATGAATGATTTACAAATAATTTCTTCCATTCTATAGGGTGTCTTTTTACTTCCTTGATAGTGTCCTTTAACGTACAAAGTTCTTGATGAAGTTTTATATATATATATACACACACACACATGTATATATAAACACACACACACACATGATTTTTTCTTTTGTTGCTTATGCTTCTGGTGTCAAATTCATGGAATCACAGACATATCCTATGTCATGACTTTCCCTGAGGTTTTCTTACAAGAATATTATATAGATCTTTTTTGACTTATGATGGGGTTATATCCCAATAAAACCACTGTCAACTGAAAATACTGTAAGCTGAAAATACATTTAATACATCTAACCCACTGAATTTCATAGCTTAGCCTGATCTACCTTAAACATGCTCAGAACACTTAGGCAAAATCATCTAACACAAAAGCTATTTTATAATAAAGTATTAGTATCTCATGTATTAGGTTAGCCAAAAAGTTTTGTTTGGGTTTTTCCATAACAACTTATTATTGGACAACCTAATAATTTATCAAATATTGTATTGAAAGTAAAATATAGAATGGTTCTATGGGTACAGAGTAGATGTAAGTATATTGGTTGTTTACCCTCAGGATGTTGTGGCTGACTAGTAGCTGCAGCTTGTTGCTCCTACCCAGCAACATGAAATAGTATGGTACCACATATTGCTAGCTTAGAAAAACATCAAAATTCAAAATTGGAAGTATGGTTTCTACTGAATGAGTATCACTTTTGCAATACCATGAAGTTAAAAAAATTCTAAGTCAGGGACCTTCTGTCATTTTAGCTCTTAAATTTATGTTTTCTTTTGAGTTAATTTTTGTATATGGTGTAAAGGTGCAACTTCACTCTTTTGGAAGTAAACATCTAGTTTTCTCAGCACCATTTCTTATAATGACTGTCCTTTCTTCACTGCAAGGTTTTGGCACCCCTGTCAAAAAACAATTGACCATATATATGAGGGCTTACTTCCGCGCTATCTATTCTTTTTCATTGGTCTATATATCTTCCCTTATTGCTTTAATTACTGGAGCTTTGTAGTAAGTTTCAAAGTCAAGAAGTGTGAGTGCTCTAACTTCATTCTTTTTCATGATTGTTTTGGGTATTCAATGCCCCTTGCAGTTCCATATGAATTTGAGGTTTAGCTTTTCCATTTTTGTGAAAACGGCTGTTAGGAATTCTGTAGCAAGTGTATTTCATCTGTAGATGACTTTAGGTAGTATTATTATCTTATAATGCTAGTCTTCTAAGCTCTAACTATAGGATATCTTTTCATATATTTAGATCTTTATTAATGTTTTATAGTTTTGTTTCAGCAATGTTTTGTAGTTTTCATTGTATAAGTCTTTCACCTCCTTAGTTTTACTTGTTACTAAGATTTAATTCTTTTAGATGCTGCTGTAAATAGAACCACTTTTGTAATTTCTTTTTCAGATTGTTCATTGCTGGTATGTAAGAAACAAAGCTGATTTTCACATATTGTTCCTGTACCCCACACCTTTGCTGAATTCAATTATTGGCTCTAGTAGTTTTCATGGGGATTGGGACTTTCTAAGTATAGGATCATGTGATCTGCAAATAAAGATAGGTGTACCACTTTCTTTCCAGTTTGGAAGCCTCTTATTTTTCTTGTCTAATAGCTCTGACTAGAATTTCCAAAAAATATTAACTAGCAGCAGTGAAAACAGGAATCTGTGTCCCATTCCTGATCTTACAGGGAAAGCTTTTAGTTATTCACCATTGAGTATGACAGATGTTAGCTATGGGTTTTTCATAAATAAACTTTGACATGTTAAGAAATTTTCCCTCTAGTCCAAATTTTTTTCAGAGTTTTTTTTTTTTATCATGAAAGCCTGCTAGATTTTTGTCAAATGACTCTTCTACATCAACTGAGATGATCATGTATTTCTCTCCTGGTTTTATTGTGATGTATTACATTGATTGATCTGTGTATGTTGAACCATTCTTGTGAACTTGGGATGAATCCTACTTGGTCATGGTGAATAATGCTTTTAATATGCTGTTGGATTAGATTTGCTAAGAATTGTTGATTTGTTGAGAATTTTTGCCCAATTAATCTTTGAGACAATAAAAGTTCCTAATTATAATGTAGTCCATTTAGTCAACTTTTTACTTCACTGTTGTTTATCAAAAGATGCCATCATTAGAGTGGCAAAAGAGCTGGAGCAGTATAAGACATTTATAAAAACACACAACTGTTAAAGAACTGGCTTCCTGAAAAAGAAAGAATGAAAAATCAAAAAGAATAAGCCTCATAACCCAAGAGAAAATAAGGGATAAAATGAACCTGCTCTTTAAATTTCCCTTTCCCAGAAAAAGATGTCCAAGTAGTCTACAAATATGTAAAATATGTTCAGTTCACTAGCAGTCAACACAGTACATATTAAAATTATGAGATACCACTAAAATTTAAGAAACACAAGCATTTCAGCACACACACACATTCACACACAATACTTGCTATTGTCAAGGATGTCGGCAATGGGAATTTTATTAAGGTATTGATAAGAATATACATTGTTTAAAGTATTCTAAAATACAGTTTGATATTATCTACCAAAATTGAAGATATTCTTGCTCTAAAACTCAGAAATTCTACTCCCACATCTCTACCTTAGAGAAATATTGGCACATATATAGCAAGCAACATATACAAAAATATGTTAGCATCATTCTTTGTAACATCTCAAACTGGAAATACTCTCAAACTCATTGAAAAGTAAAATGGATAAAAAAAATTATAAGTCAAAAAATGAAATATTATGAAAGATCAACATGAATTAATTAGAACTACATGTATGTTCACCATAAACATAACACTGAGAAGTTAAGTGTAGAACACTTTGTCTATATTACTCCATTTGAGTAACATAAAGGATAGGATTCACATAAATCATACTGGTTAAGGACACATTCTAAGGAAGTAAAGCTATAAAGAAAAGAAGGAAATAGCTACCACAAAATTCATATTCTCTTTCAAAGAGAGATAT
>NW_011476126.1:24417-27099 GCF_000754665.1 Bison bison bison | reverse complement strand
TGAACAGAAGTTCATTATATGAGAAAGGACTGAGTTGTAAATTCCTACTTTGTATAGTTTCCTCAATATATATTATAGTTCACAATAAAATGTGATAAAACATAAATAGTTGGTTAAAACATAATCCTCTAATATTTGGAATTGCTCTAATTACAGGGAAACACTTTTGCCTGAAACAAGGAAGTTTTAAATGTATTTGCCAATGACAAGAGGTAGGCCTCAGTGGCTGGTATCTGAAAACTGCACTCACTGCTGGAAGATTTTGCTCATAATATTGTTTACATATCACACCACTTAGTTTTAGGCTACCAGAAATGAATGTCTTTGTAACAATAGGAAAGGAGGGTTTAATAAAATTGTGGATAGATTTCTCCCATTGCCCTTCAAAGACAGAAAAACTCAGGAACCCTAGAATATATATTTTAGTGTAAAAGATTGCACAATAGCCTGAGTATGATTTACTTTCGATGAATTAAGCAGTCTTTTTTAATAGCAAGAATAAACCCCTCACACAGCATATAAGAAAAATAGTAATGCAAATATAAACACATATGAATCCGAAAGGATTAGATTTTCTTTTAGATCAATCTTTTTTGAGGTCTGCTAATTAGAAAAAGATCCAAGAGCTAAAGTTACAACAGTGACACTGCTTTCTAAATGAAGGAAGAAAACATTTTCATAATCATTTAAACATTCACTGGATATAGCCCTCACTTAAATAATCTCGTTAAGTATTTATGATCAACCAATGGAACTGGAATTATTTTCCAAACTTTACAGATGAGGATATTGAAACTCAAAGTATGTATATTCTTCAGTGACACACTAAGGAATTGGAATGTTCAGGTTTCAAACACAGTTCTTCTGACCCTGAGGTCTTCTGTTTTAGTGCCTACCCGCTACTTTTAGATACCATTCTATTGGGGTTTATCAGTATAGTATAATTAGGAAAAGAGAAGGCACATCAGGCAGTTCAGTAAAGGGAGTTTTATACGAGAAGCTGGTCTCACACTGTTAGATGAGCTGACAAAAAACAGGAAGAGGGCAGAGAGTTTAGATAATTTGAGATTATCAAATATAAAAAGCTGATATCATTATTATGCTGGAAAGACCATAGAAGGAGTGATGTTACCCAGGTCTGAGGTATATTACAGGTGCTAAAAACTCGGAGGAGGGGCTGTTCAAGTGGCAGCAAATCTAGCTACCAAGGTGAATCTGGAAACAGGAAGGAGTGCCCATCTTGGCAGGAGTTGAAGTCATAGAGTGAGCTGCACGGTTGGAGCTGGCACTGCAGAGGAAAGTGCTGCCTTGTGGGAGCTGCAACCAGAGTTACTATGGACACTGATAAAGGTAACAGGGGAAGGAAAGACAGAGGAAGACATACTTTGGCTTCTCACCTCCAGTGCCCCAGCCAGTGCTCCCATTGGTGAAGCCCCAAAAGAATCAATTTGGCAGGGATCTGGGAAATGTAGCTTGCATAAATCATCTATCTGTGGTCTGTGATATAGAGCAGAGCATGGGAAAGAGGGGGAGGAAGTGAACCTGAGTGAAAAGTAAACTGATCAAATCCCAAGGCTAGCTTTCTAGACAACTTCAAATTAACCTGGCCCCAGAGGAGACGGTAAGTAGAAATTACTTAAAGAATTTAAGCCATCTCATATTAGAATCATTAATTTAATATGTAATATTTATTATTTGTTCCCCAAGAAAATAACTCATCCTTTAAGTTGAATAAATCCACACTTGCTGTTTCAGTTCAAATGGGTAGCACCACACAAAAAGGATAAGAAAGCAAACTGTAATGTAAGAAGCAAAGAAAGATGCCTTCTATCATATAGGACTGATTAAAAAGCATAAAGTAAATGAATGTGGAGGAGTCTAAAAATAAGACTATGTTTTACCACTGCCTGTTAACACTCACAAGGGACACTGATTTGAATGATAATTCCAATTGTTGGTTTTGTTAATGTCTGAATAGTGCTTTCAGAAATCAATTCTTTTGTTATATAAAGTAGCAGCTTATAATTAGGAGGAAAAATTCACATTTGAAACAAAAGAACTGATTTCTAATTCTAGGTGGTGGAAAAAAATAGATAGCACCGAGAAATTCAAGACAAAAAAGAAAAAGGAAAAAGAAAGAAGTCATGAAAGACAAATACAAAAGAAACGGGAAAAACACAGGGCTGGTATTTAATTAGAATACATAAGGGATATAAAGTTTGTTTTCTTTCCTATTCTTTTTTATAGTTCTCCGAACTGAGAGAATCTGGAAAGAGGGATACCAGGAACATCTGGTATATAATTTTCCTTACAAGTCCCTAGCCAGTGCTATCCAACAGAACTTTATGGGATGATGGAATAGTTACAAGTCTGTTCTGTCCAATAGAGGAGCCACTGACCACATGTGGCTACAAAGCACCTGAAATGTGGCTATTATGACTGAGGAACTAAATTTCAGTTTTGATTTAATTTTTAGCAGTTTTCGCTTAAATTTAACTATCACATGTAACCAACGATTACATTTTTGGGGCAGCACAGATCAATGCTATTGTTCAAATTGATGGAAAGACATCTTCCTTCCATAGTGATTAACTTCAAGAAGGACAGTTTTGGAGCATTGAGCTAAAAAGATGATTCCTTTCTACCAATCAGAATAGCTAAGTTATCCCTTGGTGGGGTTAT
>NW_011476126.1:21029-24317 GCF_000754665.1 Bison bison bison | reverse complement strand
CTACCTTCTAAACTGATAGCAAACTACTTAGAAGTAGAGTGCAGACACTTTTAAGGCTAGGATGGGCATTTGTTACCTACTGCATATCCTTCAGTGTCTGCTATGAAACTATGATAAAAAGTGGGGACTAAATATTTTCTCACAGCACTTTGAAGACCTCAGAAAACTCCATTAAGATCTATAGTGGAAAACTGAAAACTAAACTAAACTAAACTATTGAAATTACTTTTTCCATTCATTCAGTTTCAGCCACTTTTTACCACCTCCACTGCTATGATTTCGGAATCATCCTCTCTTGTCTGGATTATTGTACTACAATATTCAAACTGGTCTTCTGTTTTTATCCTTCACTCCTTACAGTCTCTTCTCAACACTGTGGCCAGTGATGCTGTAATACAGAAGTTAGACCATGTCACTCCTCTAGTCAAAACTCTCCAGTAGCTCCATTTTATTCAGAATCAAACATCAAAGTTTGCCATGGCCTAGAAGGCCCTACATGGTCTGCATCCCCCCATTTCTCTGATCTCTTCATTTTTCTCCCTCGCTCACTCTGCCCCAGTGATATTGGTTTCATCGCTGTCACAAACACGTAGGCACCCTTTTCTCCTAGGCCCTTTGCACTAGCCATTTCCTTTGCCTGGAACATTCTTTCACCAGAGTATTATTTATCTTTCCATGGTTGTCTTCTTCCTCTTGAGTTTTTGCTCAATTCTCACTTCCCCAAAGCTGCGACTCTGACCTGTATTTACTTCTGCACCTTGTTCTCAGCCCCACCCAGCCCCATCCTGATTTCCTTAAGCTTGTTTTGTTTGGGTTTCCTTTTTCTACATTACTCATTAGCTTTAACACACTAGAACGTTTATTCATTTATTATGCTTATTTTTCACTGTCTTCCTTCCTCCGGTAGAGTATAAACTCTAGGAAGGCAGCACATTTTGTCTGTTTATTTTGTTCACTGATGAATCCCAAACACCTGGAAAATTGCCTAACACACATAAAGTACTTTACAAAAGTACACAAAATATATTAGCAAATGTTTATTAATCAAGGTCATATGTCTATGACTTTTATATATGCATGTATATATAAGGAACAATTTTAATGAATTAAATTTTTATGAGTAAATATATCTGATTGCTAATGTTACGTGAAAACCATCATGTCAGAATTTTCCAAATGGAATCAGAAAGCTTCTTTAGTAAATGTTAATTTGTTTCCAAGTGTTTTAACAGTGATATAAAATCTTAGATGTGTTCAAATGGGCTGAGATAATGATATTAAAGAAAATTCTAATTTTCATGATGCCCAAGCCCTTCCATCTTTAATTTTAACACTTATGGTGCTTCATTAAAATACATGTTGCATTTAATTTTCCAGGAAATTTCAGAACATAAAAGAAGTATGTATATTCAAAGTTATTTCCAGATAAAGTAGTTGGAACTTTTAAAATGTAAAGCCCATTAAAAAAAATAGAGCCTATATCTTTTCTAGATGTGGGTTGCTCTTGGCATGTTTGCACAGGTCAGTGTAGTTCAGAACAGTCAGAAATACCTTTATCATATGTTTGGTGCTCCTATTTCCTAAATCCTTTATCACATTCTGTACCCTCTCTAAGTTACTGATATTGATTTCAAAGCCCCAAAGCAGACAAAGTATTCTCATAATACTTGACCACTGCTGACAGCTGTGGGAGGAAAGCTTGCTGTTTTTAGAGACTTTGCTTCAGTGTACATATCCCATTTTCATCCTTCCTTTCTTAAAAGAATTATATTACTGACAAATTTAACTTTGAACCCATAAATAAGCCTTGGAATATTTTTCTGGCAACTGCTTCAAAGCTGGTTATTTCTGATTGTGTAGTCATGGAAATCATGTTTTATCCTTAAAATTATCCTATACTTATCAATGTTAAAATTAGCATTTTTTCTCTCTTTCTACTTGTGAAGGTCAACTTTTTCTCTCATCTTGTTGTCAAAGCTTGTATTTCCAGCAAAATTTACAGTCTAGTATGAACCATCTCTCTTCCCATATGGGTATACACCCTTTGAGAACAAGGTTATGCCCCATCCATTTTTGTATTCCCTACAGAATTTACGTAACAAGTACCCCATTCCACTTAGCACCAGCACAGCCTGTTCCCTCATTTTCTCTCACCTGAACTGTAACTTCCTAACTAGTCTGCCCACCTCAAGATTCTTTATAATGGACCTGGGCTACAGACATGGCAAATTCGTTGTAAGGAGCCTGGATATAACCTGTTCTATCTGCCAATACACATGCTACTCCCTCTCACTGAAACGTCTTTCACCCAAATCTGCCTGGTTCAAATCCTGCACATTCTTCCAGATTGAATTATTATATTACTCCTTCTGCAAAGGCACCTCTGATGTCTCAGAGTGGCACTACAACCAAGAGCTCAGACCCTAAAATCAGATGGCTGAGGATGGTTAATTTTGCCTCTGACTAATTGAACAACCTTAGGAAAATTATTTAACTTTTCTGTACCTTAGTGTCCTTAACTAGAAAGTAAGGAAAATAATGGCATCTATTTCACTGGGTTGTAAGGATTAAATAAGTTAATATATAAAAAGATCTTGGAACAGTCTCCATGTGCTCAGTCATGTCCAACTCTTTGCAACCCCATGCACTAAAGCCCGCCAGGCTACGCTGTCCATTGAATTTCCCAGGCAAGAATACTGGAGTGGGTTGCCATTTCCTACTCCAGAGGATCTTCCCAACCCAGGGACTGAAGCCGAGCCTTTCATGTGTCCTCCATTGGCAGGCAGGTTCTTTACCACTAGTGCCATCTGGGAAGCCTTGTCTCATAATGAGCTGTAAATGAATGTTAGCTTTTATTATTAGTATACCAGATATCTTGACATTGATAGTTTGTTATCACTCTGGTCCCTTAAGCAGAGTTCAGTACATAATTTTATTATTTTTGCTTAACACTAATTTTTAAGTTGAAATGTAACTGACATATGACACATTAGCTTCAAGTGTACAACATAATGAATTGATATATGTATATATTGTGAAATGACTACCATAATAAGTCTAGTTAACATCCATCACCACACAGTTACAAATTTATTTTTCTTGTGATGATAACTTTTAAGATCTACCTCTTAGCAGCTTTCAAATATACAACACTGTGTTGTTAACTACAGTCACCATGCTATACATAACATACCCTGATATATTTGTTTTATAACTGAAGTTTGTAGTTTTTTTGAAGCTTGTGTTTTTTTTTCACCACCTTTACCCATTTTCCAGACTCTCACCCCT
>NW_011476126.1:19732-20874 GCF_000754665.1 Bison bison bison | reverse complement strand
ATTTGGATAGCCACCCATCTGTTTTCTTATCTAGGAGTTTGTCATTTTTTGTTTGTCTTTTTTTGGTTAGATTTTTAACATTAATTTTAAATTATTTTTACCTCCTGACCAATCATAAACTGCGGACAGATACTTCTACTCAGTCATCTGTTGGGTCTATCACAGTGCTTAAAATTCAAAAGAAGTATAAAGTGTTAGTTGCTCAGTCATGTCCGACTCTTTGTGACCCCATGAACTGTAGCTTGCCAGGCTCCTCTCTGTCCATGGGGATTCTCCAGGCAAGAATGCTGGAGTGAGTTGACATTTCCTTCTCCAGGGGATCTTTCTGACCCAGGGATGGAACCCAGGTCTCTTGCATTGCAGGCAGATTCTTTACTATCTGAGCCACCAGGGAAGCCCAATATTCAAAACAGCACAATACATATATTTGGAATGACTTAATAAGTAAGCTGAATTATCTTCTTAATGAAACCATCAACATATCTAATAATTAGTTCCTAATACCTGCCCAATCAATATGTGATCATTTTAAAATATCATGCTTGAAATGCTGTTGACAGTCATCTTTTATCAGCATCAGGAGCTGTGCTAGTCACTGTACCGAATATGATGTTTTCTTCTAAACCAACCCTACTGAAATAGATTCTATTAAGACATGAGGAAGCTGAGACATAGAAGACCTAATTTTTGCTTGGCATGATGAATTCAAGAATATAACAAATACTTTGTTTCCTGCCGATTCAACATTCATTCAACTGGCCATTCTACTTCCACGTTTAACATTAATAGGGAAAAAAGATGCTTCAATCATCAATGTTTCATATTTAAAGTGACATTTTAAAACTATTATTTCAATACTTCTGGATCAAAGTCAACACCTGATGTATGCAAGTGACTTCTATTAATGTCAGTAGAAACACAGGGTGTTTGATATATTTTTTTTTTCAGTGTTACAGCTCTATTTTATTTAGAAGATAGCAGGAAAGTGAGAGAGAGAGAGAGAAAGAAAAGAGTGCACGCACGCGGGAGAGACAGTCCGAGAGAAAGCGCTTTGGCTCCTCCTTTTATATGTTTTTTCCTCCATCTGGGCCTGCCCTATGCAAATTGGGCTTAGCCAGGAGTGCTGTTTGTTCTGTTTGTTC
>NW_011476126.1:18999-19632 GCF_000754665.1 Bison bison bison | reverse complement strand
CCTCAGAGTCCTTATAGCGGTGTCCAAGGGTGTGTGATATTTTCCGTGGTCAGCTGTAGTTTTATATCTTTGTTGAACTGGCACTGCATGTTGTAGCTGGTTGACCTGGTGGCAGAGGCTTAGCCTCTATGGTCTCAAAATTGGAGACTACTGCATACCCGGATCTTCTTTTTCCATCCAAGACAAAGCTGCTTCCATCAGTGTACCAGATTTCCTCAGGATTGGTCAGAGGATCTTCTGACAATCCCTCTCGGGGTTTTGTCCAGTGGTCCAAGGTTTCTTAACTGGAGGTCTTCTGGAATCTGAGACTGGGCCATGTGAGCTTTCTGCTGAGTTCGGTTTTCATTGTACCGGTTTCCAGCACGATGGGCCTTCCCCTGCGCTGGGTTTCTTCACCTTCTGCTTCTAGCATGGGAGCTTTGCTGAGTTGGGCTCCTGTTGTGCTTGGCTTCTTCCACATAGAGGTTGTTTCAGCCAGGTTAAACCCGAGTCACGGTACCATAGATGTCACGCGAGTGTATGTTCCTTGGTTCTTTGTCTCGTCACAACAAAGATTTGGAGCGACGGACATTAAAGCCCTCGGCGCGTCACAGATCGGAACTTGGACAAACCGTGTTACAGCTCTTAGGCAAA
>NW_011476126.1:16316-18899 GCF_000754665.1 Bison bison bison | reverse complement strand
AGTCCCTGATATATTTTATTTTCCCAAAAAACTGTGTTGCATCAAAACCCTAGGGCTGAAACAAATTACTTTAGATAGCTGGGGTCTTACAATTCATCTGTTAATTGTAATTAAAATATTAATAAAAATTGTATGCTTTTTCTCCTGTTAATCTTGTTAATTTGAAGGGCCACAGGTGCAGAATCTGAAAGAGTAGAGGAAAAGTTTTCCTCCCTAACATAACGAAGTTAGGGTTTTATGTAAAGCTTTGGGTGTGCTTTTGTTGTTGTTTTTGTACAGTGTGATTACATGGCTTTTTAGATTAACCTTTTGACTTAAGCCAGTTTCAAATCAATCTGCTATTTTTGCCCTCAAGAGTTCTTATTAGTACTTAAGGCTTCTAAATTTTCTCCATTGTGAAGTCTCTATTCCAGAAATATAAAGAGCTCTATAGCTTAACTTTGAAAAGGGAAGCCCTATTTCTGATATTCTAGAAACGTTATTATTATTTAGCTATATATTGTTACCCAAATTATCTGCTTGGACTGGATCTCTCATGTCACTATCTGGGTTTGCCATTAGCATGCTTTTTCCGTCTTTGAGCATACCACCCAGGGCCAACACACAGCTTCAGATGGTACCATTCATAATCAGCATCTAGTTCAAGCCATGAAGTACATAGCCTATGGCACTGGTTGAACATAGCAATCCTGACCCTACCACTTATTATTTGACCATTAATTGGATTGTTTGTACTCTGTTTTTTTTTTTTTCAGAAATTATTTCATGTAGTTTAAAAAAATCTATACAATTAAATTCAAAATAAAAAAATAACTTAAATAAAAGTGGTACCACATTTTAAAGAATAAATGATTAGCTTATGAAATAGAGGCATCCTATTGTTCTTAGTTTTCTAGAAGCCAGTATGCAAGGGGGAAGTGGCTATTTACCCAGATAATATCATTCACACATTAAAAGCAAAACAATTGCTTATGTGAAATCAAACTATTCATGGAGCTCAAACTATACATAATATCCTCAATGTTAGTTCAGATCCTGGGAGAAGTGGACACTAAGACAGGATTTTACTTTTTTTTAATTTAATTTAATTTTTTAACTTTACAATATTGTATTGGAAAGGCAGAGATTTATTGGGGAAAATGGCTATGAAAAGGGGGAGAGGGGACTGAGAGAAGTTTGGGGAGCCATCAGACTACAATGCAACTTGGACACTTGTGGATAAAAAATGGAAGGAAAGAAGGTTGAGTAGGAAAGGTCTTAGACCACAGTGTACTTTTAAGAAAGTTTCAGCATGGTTGACAGGGAGTCTTTGAGCCAAAGTTGCTCGTTAGAGAAGACCTGTACCTTGCAGGAATACCCCTGCTGCACACCATCACTGTATCCCTGCTGCACACCATCACTGGCTAGAAGCAACCTGTGCGACGTACTGAGACTACTGATCAACTGGGCTCAGAGTAGATTTGTAAGCAACACTTTCATGGCTGCCATACCCCCACCCTTATATCGATGGGTTTGAAAAGATGATGGCTACTAAATTTAAATGATTTACCTGAACGAAGCCTGAAACTTTATGTACCTTGGAAACTGATAACCAGCTGGATTTGCTCTTACTCAGATCATTCTGGCAACAAGTTTCATATGTCTTGAGATATGAGAATCCATGGCCCATGGAACTGGCATGCTAGTGGAGGTTACAGACATGCAACAATGAAATATAATACAAAGTGAAAGGAAATGCATGTTTAATAAAGGTATAAACTACGTATTGTGGAGGCAAGGGAGGAATGGGAAGTTTCACAAAGTTGGCATTTCATAAGGGACTTCACAGATGAGCAGTATTCCAAAGCGGATCAACTTAAAGTAAGCCAATTAACTTGCATTTATTGTTTGAAGTAGTGAGAAATAAGGGGTCCCCTGGTGGCTCAAAGGTTAAAGTGTCTGCCTGCAATGCGGGAGACCTGGGTTCGATCCCTGGATCCAGAAGATCCACTGGAGAAGGAAATGGCAACCCACTCCAGTATTCTTGCCTGGAGAATCCCATGGATGTAGGAGCCTGATGGGCTACAGTCCACGGGGTCCCAAAGAGTCGGACATGACTACTGACTTCACTTACTTATCTTAGTGAGAACTAATGAGTTAATGTAGATGTGTAGTTCTCAAGCTTTAGTGCGTATCAGAATCATCTGGAAGACTGGTTAAAATACATATTACTGAATCCACTCCCACCCAGAGTTTTTGATTCAGTAGGTCTGGGAATAGAGCCTGAGAATTTGTATTTCTAACAAGTTCCCGGGTCCTGCTGATGTTGCTGCTCTGGGTAGCACACTTGGAGCACCAAGAAAGTAATACAAGAATAGTGGTGGTTCAGAATATGAGTCACCCAAATAATGGATATGAGAAGTACTCATATGTGTAATGAGGATGCACTCTCATATTTCTCTACCTTTAATTAGCCTGGAATACACCATCCATCATAGGATCATTACTAAGACTTCAGGAGCTTTGGAACTGAATAAGCCTGGGTTCAATATAGGAATTCTTCGACTTGGATTTTTGTTGTCGTCGTTGTTTTGTTTTTTTTTT
>NW_011476126.1:15798-16112 GCF_000754665.1 Bison bison bison | reverse complement strand
ACATTGTTTATCCATTCACCAGTTGAAGGACATTTTTATCATTTCCAAATTTTGTTATTATGAATAAACCTTACGGAAATATAATCATTTCACTGAAGTAAATATCTAAGAGTGAAGTTTCTAAGTCATGTGGCAAGTGTATGTTTAACTTGAAACTGCCAAACTGTTTTCCAATGTTGCTGTACCATTTTGTATTTCCACAGTAATACATGAGAATTCCAGTTTCTCCACATCTTTGCCAGCATTTAATGTTGCCAGTTTTTTTAATTTAATCCATTCTAACAAACATATGGTGGTATTTCATTGTTGCTTTA
>NW_011476126.1:14685-15698 GCF_000754665.1 Bison bison bison | reverse complement strand
TTAATTGGGGTTCCCTGGTGGCTCAGATGGTAAAGAATTCACCTGCAGTGCAGGAGACCTGGGTTTGATCTCTGGGTTGGGAAGATCCCCTGGAGGAGGGCATGGCAACCCACTTCAGTATTCTTGCCTGAAGAATCTCCATGGACAGAAGAGCCTGGCAGGGCTATAGTCCATGGGGTCACGAAAAGTCAGACATGACTGAGTGACTAAGCACAGGAATGAATTAACTGGGGCTTCCCTAGTGGCTCAGCCAGTAAAGAATCTGCCTGCAATGTGGGAGACCTGGATTCGATCCCTGGGTCAGGAAGATTCCCTGGAGAAGGAAATGGCAACCAACTCCAGTATTCTTACCTGGGAAATCCCATGGACAGAGCAGCCTGGTGGGTTACAGTCAATGGGGTCACAAAGAGTCAGACACAACTGAGCAATTAACATTTACATTTAATGAGTTAATTAATCTATTAATCTATTTTTAGTTATCTTTTTATTATCTGTTCATATCTGTTCATGTGCATATTTGCAATCCATATACTTTCTTTGGTAAAATTTTGCTTTGCATTTCTAGTATAGATAACTTATAACACTCTGCATGCATGCTCATTCACTTCATTTGTGTTTTATTCTTTCACCCTATGGACTGCAGCCCACCAACTCTTCTATGGGATTCTCCAGGCAAGAATAATGAGTGGGTTGCCATGCCCTCATCCAAGAGATCTTCCAGACCCAAGGATCAAACCAGCATCTCTTGCATCTCCTGCACTGGCAGGCAGATTTTTTTTACCAGTAGCACCACCATGGAAGCCCCTCTAACAGTCACAATATATTACTTCACCTATAGTTCACTTGAGTTCAGTTGCTCAGTCGTGTCCGACTCTTTGCGACCACATGAATTGTAGCACGCCAGGCCTCCCTGTCCATCACCAACTCCCGGAGTCTACTCAAAATCATGTCCATCGAGTCGGTGATGCCATCCAACCATCTCATCCTCTGTCGTCCCCTTCTTCTCCTGCCCC
>NW_011476126.1:13829-14316 GCF_000754665.1 Bison bison bison | reverse complement strand
CCTTGCAGTCCAAGGGACTCTCAAGAGTCTTCTAACACCACAGTTCAAAAGCATCAATTCTTCAGTGCTCAGCTTTCTTCACAGTCCAACTCTCACATCCATACATGGCCACTGGAAAAACCATAGCCTTGACTAGATGGACCTCTGTTGTCAAGGTAATATCTCTGCTTTCTAATATGCTATCTAGGTTGGACATAACTTTCCTTCCAAGGAGTAAGCGTCTTTTAATTTCATGACTGCAATCACCATCTACAGTGATTTTGGAGCCCCAAACAATAAAGTCTGACACTGTTTCCACTGTTTCCCCATCTATTTGCCATGAAGTGATGGGACTAGATGCCATGATCTTCATTTTCTGAATGTTGAGCTTTAAGCCTAAATTTTTCACTCTCCACTTTCACTTTCATCAAGAGGCTTTTTAGTTCCTCTTCACTTTCTGCCATAAGGGTGGTGTCATCTGCATATCTGAGGTTATTGATATTTCTCC
>NW_011476126.1:12873-13729 GCF_000754665.1 Bison bison bison | reverse complement strand
ATTTATATATGTGTTCTGTTTCTTTCCTCTCTGCTGAATGTTTTTCCTCTTCAAAGTCCACTCCCTTTAAAAACAAAATAAATACATTTGTTAGAGGAATGTGTGTTTTAAAATAAATAAAAATTAAATTATATTTCTGCTAGTGATGATTTCACTTTTTGTATGTTTGAATAAATATTTCACTTTCATTATTTAAAGATATTTTTACTGGCTGTATTATTCAAGGTTGCTGTTATTTTCTTTTAGCACTTTGAAGATATTGCTCCAGTCTTCTGATTCATACTTTTTTTCAAAACAATAGTCTGTTATAATTCTTATATTTGCTTCTTTCTGCAAAATGTGTTCCCCCCTCTTTATCACTGATTTTAAGCAAATTGATTTTGACTGTCTTGGTGAGGTTGTCTTCATTTTTTCCCTTGGGGTTTGATTCTTTTAAACCTGTTTTTAAGCTTTGTTAAGTAGGACCAGAAAAGCTTTTGGTTTACATCTTATCTTGCCCCTGAAGTGAGCCAATATCCTTTTGAACAGTTTACCTGATACCTCACATATTATAATTTTTCTACTCAGGCTGGTGAGAACACCAATCATTTGTGTTCCACTTAAGCCTAGAGATTTTTCTGCCAGCTTCTTTCAGGTTATTCCTCCCTTGGCTTCATGTAGCTTCCTCAGATGAATGTTTTGATAAATACTCAGATGAAGACTTAGGGGTGCAGGGAGGGGGGTTCCTTCTGCAGATCTTCAGAGCTTTCTCTCATTGCAACTCTCCTTCTGCTTTACCCTGCCCTGGGAACTGCATACCCTGATGTTCCCAAATTCCCATGTCCATTTGTTCAACTCTCACAGAGGGGCTAACCCT
>NW_011476126.1:12322-12773 GCF_000754665.1 Bison bison bison | reverse complement strand
CGACCTTTTTCACTCTCCACTTTCACTTTCATCACGAGGCTTTTTAGTTCCTCTTCACTTTCTGCCATAAGGGTGGTGTCATCTGCATATCTGAGGTTATTGATATTTCTCCTGGCAATCTTGATTCCAGTTTGTGCTTCTTCCAGCTCAGCGTTCCTCATGATGTACTCTGCATATAAGTTAAATAAGCAGGGAGCCAGCCCCTACTGCAGTGTAACTATGTGCGACCAAATTGCTGTGATCAAAATTGCCATTGTGTCAGAAGAAATGCAACACAACTTGGTGGAGTGGGCTACTTAGGCATTGGAAAAATATAACATAGAGATAACACTGCAGCCTATATTAAGAAGGAGTCTAACAAGAAACACAATCCCACCTGGCACTGAATCATGAGCTAGAACTTCAGTAGTTACATAACACATTAAGCCAAACACTTCATCTACTTCTACCT
>NW_011476126.1:10523-11801 GCF_000754665.1 Bison bison bison | reverse complement strand
CCAACTAAGCATTTCCACCTAGAACTTTGCATTTCAAGAATGTATTAATATTACTGATGTTAAGTGAGAGATATCTGTATTACTTATCAGAAGAAAGGGTTGTAAGGATCCAGAGCCATATTAAGGCAAGAAACCTGTGGTGGGTGAAATCTAAGCATTATTAACAATTGTGTTGCTAACTTTCATCATGAATTTTGTGGAAAATTGTACTTTTCCCCCTATTTTTCAAAATAATTATTTTAAAGGTATTTTAAAGTTTTTTTTGTTGTTGTTTGTGTGCTTTTTGTTTTTTAAAAGCTATTCTTTTTGCTCTCTCTTCTGCTTTGAGGGAAAATGCAGAAAATGAGGGAAAATGTAATCTAAGCTGGTGCAAGAGAGACCAGAAGCCAAGAGAAACTGAAAAGAATCCAAATAACTTTGGGTAAATTTTAGCAGTTTTGTAAAAATACATGTAACATTAGATATAATATGGTAACACTTTTAAAGTTATTAAAGTTATATATATTATAATTATAATAAATTGAAGAGTATGACATGATGTTCTATGGTATTTTTATGGAAGCAGTAAGATAACAACAAGGAAAATACTTCTTGTGACTGTATTACTTTCCATGAGGCTTTTCCTTGCTTTGTCTATTAAACTCTGAGTGCACACTGAGTTACTGGTATTTAACTTTTGTATCCCATGTAACACCTAATATATGAAGCACTCAGTATTTTTTTTTTATTTGGCTGAATGACTTTTACTTTCTCTAAAAGGATTATATTCTCTTGAGATTTGGTTAATTCCACAAAACATTTAAATTTCCATTCTTAGAGGTCTTTGTGCTTAATAATGCATCATCAAGTACAAAGTATTGCTTTCCACTTGGAGAAGGAAATGGCAACCCACTCCAGTGTTCTTGCCTGGAGAATCCCAGGGACGGCGCAGCCTGGTGGGCTGCCGTCTATGGGGTTGCACAGAGTTGGACACGACTGAAGCAACTTAGCAGCAGCAGCAGCATTGCTTTCCACTCAGGAAGCAAGGAGTGGAACAGGGAACATCTGGACATTCATACAACTCCTGTCCAGCTGCTAAGATTCTCACTATTTTCCTACCTGATCAATGTCTCCTCTTAGAAACCTTCACTGTATCTAAAATATCACTTGTCACATGCTGACGCAAGGATCTGCTTTTCTTTGAGAGCTACCTGAGAATATGATATCTCTTATGTATATATGTTTGCACAATGTATAACTTATATTTGTGAGACACACACATACACACACATTTAAACA
>NW_011476126.1:9937-10423 GCF_000754665.1 Bison bison bison | reverse complement strand
AGCAACAGTTTTTGATGACCACTTTATCCCCAGAATACAGAAGAGTGAGACACAGAGGAGATATTCAATTAGTATTTGTCAAGTGAATGAACAGATGAGGTAAGAAGTGGATGATACACTTCATTACCCAGAAGCTTCATCATCAAGACTTTTAGTAATACAGGACACATCTACTTTCAGTGATAAGGCAAACTAACTCCTCTGAAAAACTGCTTGTTACAAATCTACAAACCTAGATATGCTGGATAAACATGACCAACAGGTATTTAATTACATATCTGAGCTTTCAGGAAGCTAACAGAAATCACCAGGAGTCACACAGAAATAAAGAGGAAGCTATGAATCAAGTGATATAATGAAGCTGAAAACTATGCTCTTTGTTATTTGGGGAATTCTTTGCCTTCCTAGTATCCAAGACACTAGCACCTCCATAAATGGTTAAAGGAGAGGAAGATAAGTCCTTTGCTCCTAGCAAGGAGTGGAACA